>NW_027418662.1:0-171523 GCF_009905375.1 Apium graveolens
TCACGTCAGATCCTCCATGGGATCCTCCTCAGCAACTATCCCTTCTAGGACAACATCCTCAACCGCTACATCCTCAATATCACATCATCCGGTCCTGCGTTAGGACGCTCTATTGGATCCACAATCTGATCTCCAATTAGTAATAAAACATCATCGCGTTGATGTTCCTCAACTTCAGGGTTCGGAGTCCCGCTACCATATACGATAACGAACTACGCTTCTATCGCTACATTTATAAGGGTTCCCATAAGGGTTTTAACTGTCAGTACTACGTTAGGTAGTCCGACTATGAACTTGGCAAGAGTTTATTATCTTAATGAACTTATTATCTTAACGTCCCATCATCTCTGAGGTTTATAACGCTTAGCTCTGATACCATTTCTGTAACACCCCCAGATCCGGGGTCGGGGATCCGGGTCGTCACGAGTTCCATTTCCCTTAATAACACCCAATCTTAATAATTACTCAACTACTCTGTACTGTGACCCCACAATAAACACACACACCACTTATAGTCTCAGAGATGAACATCCAAAAATAACCACAAGTCATTTTATTCCACAATTATCTGCCAATACACCTTAAAAGTTTTCTGAATAAATTTACATTTCTTTGCCATTATTACAATTCATAAATATAAATAAATCTGGTACATCAAAAGTTGAAAGCCTAGCCTATTGGTAGTTCCTACCTCAGCTACGGCGGCATCAATGCTTCTAGAAAACTGCGGAATCTCCTAATCGCTTGCGAATCGGGAGCTTGGTTCTGTTCATCTTTTCTATCTATTGTTGTGTGATGAAAGAAGAAAGCAAGGGTGAGCAGCAAGCCCACCAAAATAATATGTATAATGATTAATATATATGAGCCTTCTCATAGTACTCATGAAAGTCTTGGTCAAAAGAAATGAACCAAGTTGATATCTTAATGCGATGAAGTCGCAAAATATTCAGTATATATACATATATACTTTTCAAAATCTTGGAAGTCCTCTTCCATACATAATATACACAGAGTTCCAGTTTATAACTGTATAAAAATATTGTTGCAAGGTGATCTCATATATCTAACTTGTCTCAACGTTTTTTTTTTGAAAATCTTTGTCATGCATAAGATAATCATTTACTAGATATAAGTTTAAAAGATGAAGTTACAAGATACTCCAATATACTTATATCTTTTCCAAATACTACTTGAACTACCACCGTTCAAGTTATAATTAGTTTCAAAAGTTCATCACGTAGATGAGACTACAAGACCAGATTTGAATAGATTAAATCTTTAAAATATCATCAAAATAAAATGAAGTTACGAGATACTTCATTGATGCAAACATTATTTTGAAAACTTGACCCTGCCAACACTCAACAATCGCCCAACCGTAGCCTTTCTATCGAAGTGCTCTGGGTAGTGTTGCAGAAATTATCCAATTGGATGATGAACTCATTACGGGAGTTTGCCGCGCCAGGAAGACCACTCACGATGATCAGTCGTAGTAGTACAACCCCACCATTTTCTACATGTAGAGGAGAACCTGTCGGATTTACTTGTCAACCGAACACTAACTCCTAAGGAATGGACCGCCTTAGCGGAACTTCCAGACATTTGGGCCAATATAATAAGGCTGGGCCGGCGCTACTCGGCCACTTACGCCACTCCTAGTTCAGATGAAATCTATGACTCTGAAACGTAAAGCTCGTCCCCACTTTCCCCAAGTAGAAACTTGTTGATACGGCTCCACCAAGAAGTCGTATCTATTTGGAAAGGAGAACTCACCGATATTTCCCAGGCGATGCCTGTTAATGGATTAACTTGTTCCAAGAATTTTACTTCCCGAGTGTTGGGTAAGTAATCAATTCATTTATCAAAACAGCAACCTTGTTGCGAATATAAACACACCACAGAGCCGGATCCCTCAGGTTTTGAGCGAGTATTTAAATCCCCTTAAAAAGGAAGATCTTAAATATAAAAAATGAATTTTGGGATCCGCTCTAACTTTTAAAAATCATTTTGAAGACTTGAAAACACTTTATAGAGTGTTTGGAGTAAAGCTGATTTAATGAAGTAAATCAGTCCCCAGAATATTTAGAAAATGACTGAATATTATTATTTAAATAATATTCCCATAAAGAATAATCTTTATAAAAATAATTGAAGTAGAAGTATTACAACTTATACTTGAAATGGATATCAAATAACCAAAGATATACTTATATGAAAGTACTATCTTTATTTGAATAATCGAAAATAAGTTTGATTATTGACACCTTATTCTTTAATAAAATAAAGAATATATCTCAGCAAATAATCGGAGTCATAGATCCTCAAATGAATATTCAAATAATATTCATTAAATAATATAAACTGAGTCATAAGCCCTCGAATGAATATTCAAAATATTCAGATAATAAAATAAAAGGAGTCATAAGTCCTCGAATGAATATTCAAAATAATATTCATTTAATATAAAGGAGTCATACGCCTTCGAATAATATTCGAAATAATATTCAATAATAAAATAAAGCTAAAGTTATCGAATAAGCCTTATTCGATTAATAGTTTTGAAAACTATGACCATATATATATAAGTATATATATAATCCATAATACAAAACCTACTCGGGATCCTCGACTCCCGGTTTTAGAAAATATTTTCACCTTTGGGTCCCTATACTAAGGGTATATGCAAATTACCGCTATCCTCTAGCATAGGTATTATCAACTGAATCAATTGAATCAACATATATATATCAAGATTACGAAACAGACATGCATATATACCATATCAGCATGCTCCAATATATCGCAAAATTTGCTAATAACAATCATGCACTTATCACAAGATAATGCATATACATATATTTACATCACAACAACAGTATAACGGGTAGAAAACTTGCCTGAGCGACTGGGGGTTACGAATGGCTCGGGACGAGTCTGGTAACCTATAAACAACAAGTAAGTTGGAATTAAACCAAAGTCACTTGTAAATCTATACTCTAACCAACTCAGACTCTAACGCTCGTTTTGCGCTTACTGATTCTCTTAAGTCACTCGAGTACCCTCGGCTCCACCATTTTTAATAATTTAACCTTTACGAGTTTTAAGGCGATTCCTTCGCGAGTGTCTTACCAACTGCCTAACACACTTACCATAAATGTTTCATGCATTAATTAACCCTTTTTGGTCTTTAACCTATGTTTCAAAGTAAGGCGAGGGGAAAAGTTTCGTTCGCGAAACACCGTTACTTGAAACGGTCGTTTCTCCTAAACCGTGCATCGGAATCGAACGAACTACATATCAAAACGAAGCTCGTAACATGAGCTATCTAAACATGGCAGTGGTCATAATCTAGCAGGGGTTTCTCGGGTCCTAATGTTATGCACAAAAACAGTCCAAAGAAAATCGGACGTTACGACAGCTATGTTTACGCGATTACCAATGTTTAAACTACTCCAATTAACCACCAACCAACTCATAACCATCAATACAACAAAAATTCACCTAAACCATACCACATCAGTCCATAATCTCCAAGGTTTTCAACTCAAACAACCACAATCACGACCTATGAACTATAATCAAGCTTCAATTACCAAAAACACTTCCAAATCAAACCAAACTACTAATAATCACAATCCATGCTTCTCATTTCACAACACCAACCATTAAACTTACTAAAAAATAAAGTAAAGGCTAGGGTTTGAAGTTTATACCTTCCTTGGGAGGTGTTAAGTTGCTAGGAAGCCTTAGGGAGCCTCCTACAAGCTTGATCTTTCCAAAGAAATCAAAACACAAAGTTAGGCTTTGAAGTTTCTAAAAGTCCGATTTAAAGAACTGTAAAAATGAGGGTCTTACCATGATTATTTGGACGAGACTTGTGAACAAGAGTTGTAGGCCATATCAATACCTTTCCAATGAGCTATAGAACACAATATTTGAGTGAGAAATGAAGGAGATACAGCAGTTTTAGTGTTCTGGTTCTGTTTTGGCCGAGAGCATGAAGAACAATGCCTTGGTTTCTTTTTGATTTTGATGAAAAATGATTTGCTTGGCTTGGTTGGTTTGATTTTTGTGTTTGTTTTAGTAAATTACCTAGTTGCCCTTGATTTTGTGTGGTTAAAAAGCCACCACATCTCCTTCCTTCCCATGTCATGCTTGTGTCATCCTCATGATGTCATCCTCCCCTCCTTGTCCTCTTCTCATTGGTTGGGTGACATCATCCTCTCTAATCCCTTTGATTAACTTCCTAATTGTTTGCCTAATGACCGCTGATACGGTTCGCTTAACTTTCGTTTTCGTTTATCGTTTGAAGGATCATACCCGGGATCTTATTACTTAGGTTCCCTTAACCTTTCTCAATATTATATTCCTTTTATGATCCTCTCCTATAATCCTTTAATTTAAATCATTTTTATCCTGTTACCTTTTTCTCAAATCTTTCCGTATCTAGTGTATTTCCGGGAAAAATCAAAGTGTTCGGATTTGGATTCTGACGATCTTTACATACACTTATATCCCATATAAAGTACTAATAAAATCTCAGAATATCCATATCAGAACCCCTACATAGTGTGGCATGAAAAGTTTTCTCATTCAGCAAAAACACTATTCATAAGGATTTCAAAAATTTCCCAAAAATTGGGGTTATTACAGTCTCCCCTCCTTAAAAGGATTCCGTCCCGGAATCAGATAGAAAATGAATAGGGATACTCTCTTAGCATTGCACTTTCTAACTCTCGAATAAATTTTCCCACATTGTGGTTCTACCATCAAACTCTTACTAGTTTGATAACCCTTCTCCTAAGCACTCGTTCCTTTTTACTCTATACCCTTCCTGGTTGCTCCATATAGGTTACGTCTGGTTGCATGTCTATGCGCTCATATGCCCCTATTTGTCTGGCATCCGAATTACACTTCCTTAACATTGATACGTGGAACACGTTATGAACTTGCTACAGGTTCGGGGGTAGGGCTAGCTCATATGCTAACTTCCCAAACGTCTTAATATATCCAAGGGTCCAACAATTCGTGGACTTAGCTTCCCTTTCTTTCCGAATCTCATCCTTCCTTTCCAAGGGAATACCTATAACAACACTAGGTCCCCCACTTCCTATTCCTTGTCCTTTCGTGTCAAATCAACATACTTCGTGTTCCTATCTTGGGCTACTACCAGCCGTCCTCTGATTAGATCTATTATATCCTTGGTCCTTTGGACCACTACTGGTCTGAGCATCTTGCACTCTACAACTTCATCCTAACATAAGGGAGATCGACATTATCTTCCCTCAAGGATCTCATAAGGTGACACCTCGATAATGACATATGATCTATTGTCGTGATATAACTAAATCCGCGTTAAGTGATCATTCCAAATTTTTTTCAAGTCTATTGCACAGACTCTCATTATAGCGTTTAGCATTAGAGCTTTTGCTTCTCAATACCCATTCTTTTCTAGTTCGTAATCGCTACAACCTTCCGTTCCTAATATTATACTAGTTATACTTTTGCTCGTTAGCGTTCTATAACCTTTTAATGACCACGACAACCTTAGTATCACGAATGTGTTTCCATTTCGAATACTACCACAACTTTATTACTCCTTTTTCTGCTGTTTCTATTTCCCAAAGTTTGATCAATCATATAGAAGTAAAGGAATTTGTTGAGAGATCACTATGATCATGAACACTTGTTATATTGCATAGTTAGTACAGAAGGTGGCCAGCCTTTAGTACTTGACAAGCAATTAAACAATAGTTGGTATCCTACTAGGCTTCTATCACACAGATAGACAGTCATTCGGCAATACCTCCCCTTCTGGAAGGGTTGTTCTTCTCAACTTACATGAAATGAAAAGAAAGAAAAGAACGAACTGAAGAGAATTGTATATATAAAAAAAATATACTGCCACAAAATATCTGGCTTGGAACCTACCTCTGAACTATAGAGGTTTGTCATAGGAGAACAAAATATACGTATTTATATCAGCATCAAGTATTATAGCATCGTATTTCCCATGCCTAAATATTTCTATTCCGTCCATCATTCTATGGACCCATGCTCTTTCAAGCCAGATATTTTGTGTTCTTTCATGAAATATAACAAGATGTGTTCTTTCAAGAAGGTATGGTAGACCATCTATACAGATTCTAGTTGATTCAATCTTTCAGGAGTTGCTCCAATACCTGGTTCACTTAATGAAGTTGGATCATTGGTTGTGTTTTGCACTCTTCTTTCATCAGCACTACCCAATCCAGATTTATCTCTTGCATCCTTTCCAGTAACCACTCTTGCTTCAAAACCACATGCTGCAGTCTTCAAAGGTTGAGTTTGTTTGGCTTTAGTGAATCCTAGTAGGAGTAACTTTGAGGATTTAACATGAGCAATGTCAGAGGTTTCCTTTGACTTATCTTCTGATATCAAGCCAACTTGAGCTATGTGAGAGGTTGCTTGCTTCATTGTTATATCAGAACTAACTATATCTTGACTCTGAACAACTTGAGCCATGTCAGAGGTTGTTTTAGAAATCTTCCTTGAAGTCAGAGTAAGATCAGCATCTTCAACAGAAATTTCTTCATCCATAGGAGGCACATAAACCTTTACAGGTTCACAAACTTTTTCTTTGCCCTTGGACCTTGGATCTATCTGCAATTGTGATTTGGCCTTGGTTGCCACGGGATTTGTCATTTCTTTTATCACAATGCCTTTAGCCGTAGGAAGTTTCTTTTAACAACAGAAGCTTCAGATTTGGAGTTGACCTTTTCTAACTTAAGTCTAACTTCTTCTTCCATTAAACTCTCAAAGTCCATTCCTGGATTTTCTTTCAGAAATAACTGTCTTGAAATTTCTTCATCAAGTTCCAAAAGTTCATCAGAACTTATCCTTTTACCAGTATCAGAAGTTATTCTTCTCCCAGTATCAGATTTTGTTCTATGACTTGTAGTTCCAGCTCTACTTGATGAGAGACCTCCACCTTGACCACGATCTCCACCCATTCCAGAGTTTCCCCCAGAGTTTCCCAAGTTATTACCATCATCCTTTTTCTTCAGTGTCTTATCAGTTTTGCATTTGGACTTAATTACTTTCTCCCCCTTTTTGGCATCAGCAGGTAAAGAAGAGAGAGAAGCAATTCCACTGAGGATTGGATCTCATTGAGTTGAGATTGCTGAAAAGCTTGATTTTTCAAAATTTCATCAATCTGAGACTGTTGCTTCTCTTGGGTTTTCTCAATGTTGGTAATTTGGTCAATAGAATGCCAAGAGACGCAAGGAAAATTGAATGGTTATAGGTTGAAATAATTCTACCTCGTCTCCCTAGACTGATGTGAATAAAAACAGCCATTGGAAGTTTAAAACAGGATTTAATGCGCACATGAAACAAGTAAAAATTACTGTGCATGGACGTGTACCACTAACCCAAATTATATTGACTGTTAATATCTCACCCAAACATATTCTGATTTTAAATAAGACTATTTCAGATTTTAACCACAAATAAGTCAAGTAAAGAATCAGAGTTTAATATCAGAACTTAGACTTATATCAGAACTTAACAGTCATCAGAACATGATTTCTTAACTCGAAAAGTGAATGCCTATTTCTGTAATTCTTCACACAAATTCTGATTTCGTTTTTTCAGAACTTAATCATCAGAACTTCCATCATAACTTATCCTCAGAATTTATGTAACTGACACTTAAACGTTCGTCTAAAACAATATTTATCACCACAATAATTTTCATCATTTATATGGAGTGTATGTGTGTGCAGTAAGCTAAATATCAGATAAAGATTAAAGTCTGATTCACTTCAGTACATCTTGGAAATAAGGCATAACTAAAAACTTTGCTCAAAATCTGTCATAATTCTGAAGTCTACTTTAGAATGAGTTCATGCATGAGTCCACCTCAACTGTTTTGTGCTTATTTTATGCATCTTTTAAAATTCCATTTTACAGTGGCTTCTCAGTGTAAGTGAGTCACGACTGCTTATCAAAATTTATGCTATTATCAGAGTATTTCTCCAGTAATTATAAAGTGTGAAAAGTCACCAAGAAAAATATTATTTTTGCTTTTCTGAGGCATATTACTTAATACCAGCAATGCACTTGGGTCTTCCCTTCCACAGTTTTTACTCTAGATATCAAAGGAGTACCTGATTTTTATTTCTTTTTCTTTTCCTTTTCTTTTGATAAGTGAGGCTTATCAACACTTAGTACATTCACAAGATTTACTAACATCAGAACTTAACAGATGAGAAGCATTATTCTAGTTTTTGACTTAGTAATAAGATAGACAAAGTAAACTTAACTAAGCTCAATATCAGAATTTGCTTATGTTAACAGATTTCCACATAAATAATTACTTTAAACATGGGATCTGTTAGTATATTAAAGACTACTAGGTCAGCATCTAGCATATTTATCCTCATTGGATTGAATAATCACAGAAACATTCATATCATTATCAGAATTTAGAAATTCACATCAGACAACAATCAATACTTAAGCAATTTTCAATTAAGCATAGAATACACAAAGATGATAATATTTGTAAATACTGATCATAAAGTCTGATGCATCAGAACAAAAACTAAGCAGATTTAGAGAAAGAACTTGAAACCATTCCAAGTTCATTTACCAATCTTGTAAAAGTAGCTTCACACAGTGGTTTTGTGAAGATATCTGCTAGTTGTTGATCTGTTGGAACAAAGTGCAATTCCACTGTACCTTCATCCACATGTTCCCTTATGAAGTGGTACCTTATGCTTATGTGCTTTGTCATTGAGTGTTGAACTGGATTACCTGTCATAGCAATAGCACTTTGATTATCACAGTAAATAGGGATTTTAAAATATGTTAACCCATAATCCAGTAACTGATTCTTCATCCAAAGAATCTGTGCACAACAGCTTCCTGCCGCAATGTACTCTGCTTCTGCAGTTGGTGTGGAAATTGACTTTTGTTTCTTGCTAAACCAAGAAACCAATCTGCCTCCAAGAAATTGGCAGCTTCCACTTGTGCTTTTCCTGTCAATTTTGCGTCTTGCAAAAGCTGCATCTGAGTAACCTATTAGCTTAAAGTCTGATTCTCTAGGATACCACAATCCCAGATCAGCTGTTCCCTTAAGATACTTGAAAATTCTTTTCACAGCTGTTAAGTGAGGTTCTCTTGGATCTGCTTGAAATCTTGCACAAAACAGGTAGCATACATGATATCAGGTCTACTAGCAGTTAGATATAGTAGAGAGCCAATCATACCTCTATAATCAGTAATATCTACTGATTTACCAGTATCCTTATCTAATTTTATTGAAGTGGCCATGGGAGTGGATGCACTTGAACAATCTTGCATTCCAAATTTCTTCAACAAATTTCTGGTGTACTTGGTTTGACAAATAAAAGTGCCTTCTTCATTCTGCTTGACTTGAAGGCCCAGATAATAGCTAAGTTCCCCCATCATACTCATTTGATATCTTGACTGCATCAGTTTGGTAAACTTCTTGCAAAGTCTGTCATTTATAGAACCAAAGATGATATCATCAACATATATCTGAACCAAAAGTAAGTCCTTTCCATGGTTGAGGTAGAACAGAGTTTTGTCAATAGTTCCTCTGTTAAATCCACTTTCCAGAAGAAACTGAGCTAAAGTCTCATACCATGCTCTTGGAGCTTGCTTAAGGCCATAAAGTGCTTTATCAAGCCTGTAGACATGATTTGGAAATTTAGAATCTACAAAGCCTGGAGGTTGTTCAACATATAATTTCTCTTCCAATTCTCCATTGAGAAAAGCACTTTTTACATCCATTTGAAAGACAGTAAACTTTTTGTGAGTAGCATAAGCCAAAAATATCCTTATGGCTTCCAATCTAGCAACTGGTGCAAATGTTTCATCATAATCAATTCCCTCCTGTTGAGAATATCCTTTTGCAACCAGCCTTGCTTTATTCCTTGTAATTGTGCCATCACTATCAGTTTTATTTCTGAACATCCACTTTGTACCAACAACAGATCTGTTCTTTGGTCTTGGAACTAGGGTTCAGACTTTGTTTCTTTCAAATTAATTTAACTCTTCCTGCATTGCTTGCACCCAATCAGCATCTTGAAGAGCTTCTACCACTTTCTTTAGTTCAGTCTGAGAAAGAAAAGAAGTATAGAGACATTCACTTGAAGTAGATGTTCTAGTTCTGACACCTGCATCAGGATTTCCAATAATTAAGAAAGGTGTATGTGATTTAGTCCACTTCCTTGTAGATGGAAGGTTTTCTCTAGAACTGGATGCTCCCCCATGATGCATGCTATCTGTAATAACCCCAATTTTTGGAATTTTTGAAACCCTTATGAATAGTGATTTTGCTGATTATGCTGAATAAGAAAACTTTTCATGCCACACTATGTAGGGGTTCTGTTATTGATATTCTGAGATTTTATTAGTACTCTATATGGTATATAAGTGTATGTAAAGATCGTCAGAATCCAATTCCGAACACTTTGATTTTTCCCGGAAATCCACCAGATACAGAAAGAAGTGAGTATAAGGTAACAGGATAAATAGGATTTAAATCAAGGATTTTAAGAGGGGATCATAAAAAGGAATATAAAATATTGAGGAAGGTTTAGGGGAACCCAAGTGATAAGATCCCGGATATGATTCCTCAAACGATAAACGAGAACGAAAGTTAAGCGAACCGTATAACAGATCAGCGGTCATTAGGCAAGTACTTAGGAGTTAATCAAGGAGGTTAGGGATGATGATGTCATCAAACCAACAAGAAGAAGACAAGTGTAACAAGATGACCTAAGCTTGATGACCTAAGCATGACAAGTGGGAATGATTGGTTGGTTGATTGTGAGCCACACATTTTTCACCATGGTAAAAAATTTAATTTAATTCCAAGACAAAAGGAAGCAACCAACCAACAAATATCATAACACAAATACAAATTGAAAGTTGACTTTCCCATTTCAAGAAGAAAGCTCTCGGCTAAAACAAACCCAGCAACTTCAAACTGCCATATCTCCTTCAATACTCACTCAAATGTTGTGTTCTATAGCTTGTTGGAAAGGTATTGAGATGGACTACAACTCTTGTTCACAAGTCTCTTCCAAATAAGCATGGTAATACCCTCATTTTTACAGTTCTTTAAATCGGACTTTTAGAAACTTCAAAGCCTAACTTTGTGTTCTTGATTTCTTTGGAAAGATCAAGCTTGTAGGAGGCTCCATAAGGCTTCCTAGTAACTTTCCACCCTCCAAGAAAGGTATAAATATTCACACCCTTTATTAATAAGTTTGAATGTTGAAGTTTGGAGATGGTTTGGATGGATGAGTAGTAATTTGAATGATAAGCATGATTCGAGCTTAATTGTTAAGTAGTTTAGTTGAATTTGGAGATGTTATAATATATGATTGGATTGAGATCCTTGAGCTTATTATGACTGAAATCAGTAGCATTGATGTGTATCTTGAGTTGTTGTTAATTGTTAGTTGGATTGATATGATTTGGAATGGTAAAAAATTTGGAAATCGCGTAAACATAGCCGTCATAATGTCCGATTTACTTTAGACTGCTTTTGTTCATAACATTAGGACCCGAGAACTCCCTGATAGGTTTTGACCATTGCCATTTTTAGATAGTTCATGTTACGAGCTTCGTTTTGATATGTGATTCGTTTGATTCCGATGTACGGTTTAGGAGAAACGGCCGTTTTAAGTAACGACGTTTCGCGAACGAAACATTACCCCTCGTCTTACTTTGAAACATAGGTTAAAGACCTTAAATGACTAATTAGAGTATGAAACATTTATTTAAAGTGTAATAGGCAGTTGGTAAGACACTCGCGAAGGAATCGCCTTAAAACTCGTAATGGTTAATTTATTAAAAATGGTGGAGCCGAGGGTACTCGAGCGACTTAAGAGAATCAGTAAGCGCAAAGCGAGCGTTAGAGTCTAATTTGGTTAAAGTATAGATTTACAAGTGACTTCGGTTTAATTCCAACTTATATGTTGTTTATAGGTTACCAGACTCGTCCCGAGCCATTTGTAACCCCCAGTCGCCCAGGCAAGTTTTCTACCCGTTATACTGTTGTTGTGATGTATATATGTATATGCATTATCTTGTGATAAGTGCATGATTGTTATTAGCAAATCTTGCGATATATTGGAGCATGTTAATATGGTATATATGCATGCTTGTTTCGTAATCTTGATATCTAATTGTTGATTCAAATGCTTATAGTTGCATAATACCTATACTAGAGATAAGCAGTAATTGCGTATACCCTTAGTAGGGGACCCAATGGTGAACATTTTTCTAAACCGGGAGTCGATGTTCCCGAGTATATATATATATATATATATATATATATATATATATATATATATATATATTATATATATATATATATATATTGATATAGTTTTCAAAACTATTAATCGAATAAGGTTTATTCGATAACTTTATTTTATTTAATGAATATTATTCTGAATATTCATTTGAGGACTTATGACTCTGTTTATTCTATTTAATGAATATTATTTTGAATATTCATTCGAGGGCTTATGACTTCTTTATTTTATTAAATGAATATTATTTTGAATATTCATTCGAGGGCTTATGACTTCTTTATTTTATTAAATGAATATTATTTTGAATATTCATTCGAGGACTTATGACTCCTTTTATTTTATTATTTGAATATTATTTGAATATTAATTCGAGGGCTTATGACTCTTTTATATTATTTATTGAATATTATTTGAATATTCATTCGAGGGCTTATGACTCAGTTTATATTATTTAATGAATATTATTTGAATATTCATTTGAGGATCTATGACTCCGATTATTGCTGAGATATGTTCTTTATTTTATTAAAGAATAAGGTGTCGAGATTATTCAAATAAAGATAGTACTTTCGTATAAGTATATCTTTGGTTATTTAATACTCATTTCAAGTATAAGTTTTAAAACTTCTACTTCAATTATTTTTATAAAGATTATTCTTTATGGGAATATTATTTAAATAATAATATTCAGATATTTTCTAATATATTGGGACTGATTTACTTTATTAAATCAGCATTACTCCAAACACTCTTTAAAGTGTTTTTGAGTCTTTAAAATGATTTTTAAAAGTTAGAGCGGATCCCAAAACTCATTTTTATATATTAAGATCTTCCTTTTTAAAGGGGATTTAAATACTCGCTCAAAACCAGAGGGATCCAGCTCTGTGGTGTATTTTATATTCGCAACAAGGTTGTTGTTTTGGTAAATGAACTGATTACTTACCCAACGTTCGGGAAGTAAGTCAATATGTCGAGTCGGCATAAGCAACATGGGCTCAGTGGGCGTCCATGAAAGTGTAAGTGGCTCAGTGGGAGTCCATCAAATGCGTAAGTGGCTGAGTGGCAGTCCAGCATAAGGTCCTATTGCGGCCAGGGTGATGACCAGTGGGGAATTCGTCCATCTACTAGTAGAAAAGGTTACTTATTGGTATCTTTGCCTGATCAGCAAGATATCAGGTTTATGCCAAGGTTTTCTCCTTTCCAAATTCATTGGATATTGCAACTCTGTTTATAATTTTCATAACAGAGGTTTTCAAGGAGTGTATGAAATATATAGGTGTATATATATATCGGGATTTAATGGAGTATCTCGTAACTTCATTATTTATAATGATATTCAAAGATTGAATCTATTCAAATCTTGTCTTGTAGTCTCATCTATGTGATAAACTTTTGAACTGATTATAACTTGAACGGTGGTAGTTCAAGTAATATTTGGAAAAGATATAAGTATATTGGGGTATCTTGTAACTTCATATTTTCAACTTATATCTAGTTAATGATTATCTTATGCATATCAAAGATTTTCAGAAAAACGTTGAGACAAGGGTAGATATATGAGATCACCTTGCAACGATATTTTTATACAGTTATAAATTGGAACTCTGTGTATATTATGCATGGAAGAGGACTTCCAAGATTTTGAAAAGTATATATGTATATATACTGAATATTTTGCGACTTCATCGCATTAAGATATCAAACTTGGTTCATTTCTTTTGACCAAGACTTTCATGAGTACTATGAGAAGGCTCATATATTGTTAATCATTATACATATTATTTTGGTGGGCTTGCTGCTCACCCTTGCTTTCTTCTTTCATCACACAACAACAGATAGAAAAGATGAACAGGACCAAGCTCCCGATTCGCAAGCGGTTAGAAAACGTTCCGCAGTTTTCTGAAAGCGTTGATGCCGCCGTAGCTGAGGTAGGAGCTACCAATAGGCTAGGTTTTCAACTATTGATGAACCAGACTTATGTATAATATGAATTGTAATAATGGCAAGGAATATGTAAATTTATTCAGAACCTTTTTAAGGTGTAACGGTTTATAATTGTGGAATATAAGGACTTGTGTTATTTTTGAGTGTTCATCTCTGAGACTATAACTTGTGGTGTGTGTGTGTTTATTGTGGGGTCACAGTACAGAGTAGTTGATTATTTATTAAGATTGGGTGTTATTAAGGGAAATGGAACTCGTGACAACCCGGATCCCCGACCCCAGATTTGGGGGTGTTACAGAAGTGGTATCAGAGCTAAGCGTTATAAACCTCAGAGATGATGTGACGTTAAGATAATAAGTTCACTAAGATAATAAGAACTCTTGCCAAGTTCCTAGTCGGGCTACCTAACGTAGTACTGACAGTTAAAACCCTTATGGGAACCCTTATAAATATCGTGATAGAAGCGTAGTTCGTTATCGTATATGGTAGCGGGACTCCGAACCTTGAGGTTGAGGAGCAACAACGCGATGATGTTTTATTACTTATTGGAGATCAGATTATGGATCCGATAGAGCGTCCTAACACGGGATCGGATGATGTTCATGTTGAGGATGTTGTCCTAGAAGGGATAGTTGCTGAGGAGGATCCCATGGAGGATCCTGACAAGAATGAATAAAGGACCACTGATGAATTGATGACCATGGTTAGGTCGACTACCAGAGGTAGAATTGGTCGGTCACTATCGGAGGTTCGTTCAAGTTTGTAAAGATAGTAGCCCCCTTTAACGCGGCTTACTCGTAAGACTGAGAAGTTTGAATGGACAGAGAAATACGAGAACAACTTTCAAGAACTGAAGCAAAGATTGGTGACGACCCCTATGATGGCGTTGCCGGATGGAAAAGGAGATTTTGTGATGTATAGTGACGCTTCGCATAAGGAATTAGGGTGCTTCTTATACAGCACAACAAGGTAATCGCGTACGCATCAAGACAATTAAGGGAATATAAAATTCGATATCCCCACCCATGAGCTTGGGCTCGTGGTAATAGTTTTGCCCTAAATATTGGAGGCACTACTTGTATGGAGAGAAGTACGAGATTTACACAAGCCATAAGTGCTCTAGTGCATTTTCACGCAGAAAGAGCTCAACATGCGCCAAATGAGGTGGTTAGAGCTAATCAAGGATTACGATTATGAGATTCTTTATCATTCGGGGAAAGCCAATGTGGTGGCTGATGCCCTTAGTAAAAAGGAGAGACTCAAGATTATAATGTCTTTGAGAGAGTTTATAAGAGATTTTGAGAAAAGGGAAATAGAAGTGAAGGTAACCGGAGCCGGTACCGAAAAGCTATTTGAGATTGCAAGACAGTCCGAATTATTGGAAAAGAACATATTGTGCCAGAAAAAGTGATGAATGAAGGCAGAGAGCCAACAAATAGATATGAGATTAATACCGAGAAAGATGATAAGGGAATAATGAGGTATTCCTATAGAATTTGGGTTCCAAATGTTTAAGAGCTTAAAGATGAGATCCTAGATGAAAGTCATAGTTTAAGGAATAAGATTTAGGGCAAACCCTGAATGTGATAGTCAGGGAGGATGCCATCAAGATAGAAGGAACCCATAACATAATGAAGTGGAAAATGAGGATTTTAACGTATAAGATAACCCCAAGTATGGGAGAAGGATGAAACATTTCATACTGAGAAAATAGAAGTCGAGCAAGATAAGGAGACCCGAGACGGTACTCCTATATGGAAATTGATGGACCTGTCTAAATAGAACTTATACTTTTATTCACAACCACCACCTTAAGGAAACAATGCGGTAGGAAATCCTTTCATGACCTTTAAGTCGCTAAGCTCTCAGAGTTCCAAGGAACAGTTTGACCCAGTCGAGGCAAGAGCCTGGCTAAAGGAAATATAGGAATTATTTGAGATTCTAAATGATTGACGAAGCACAAAAGACTATTTTTGTCACTTACCCCCGTAAGAGAGAGGCCACCCATTGGTGAAAGGCCAAGAAAGGCACGGAGCCAGAGGTTATAATAAACTGATTAAAGTTCAGACAATTGTTTTCGGGAAAGTACTTCCCAAGGTTATGGAGGTAGTGTAAAAGCTTTAGAGCCAAAACAAAAGCGGACGAGTATGATGAATTATGAATCTATGTTGTAAAAGTTGTCAAGATTCGTTCTGAGGACACGAATCCAGAATGACGGGATGTTTGAAATCAATGCTTATGTTGTGTTGGTTCATGTAATGGTTGTAATGGAAACGAAAATAAAAGACTGAAAAGGGAAGGAGTATAAAGGGATATAAAGGAAATAGAGTTGAGAAGTGATAAGGGAGTTAGGTATGGGAAACCCTAAGAAACCCTTGCAATAAATATAGAGAAGTGTGTCATCATCAACACGATGGTGACTGATCATGAGATAAATTCAAGGTTTGAAGGCGTAAGCGATATGTAAAGTTAATTCCCTTGAAGTTGACAGTATTCGATGAAAATTTAAGATATATCGATTGATTAATAAGGAAACACGGATGGACTGAGGAGACAAGAAAGTAAGAAATTAGGAAAATTGGATGAAGTGACCTTCAAGAATGTGAAGTGTAAGACCGGGGGCATGATACCCAGAAAGGGAGATGCCAGGTATGAAAGATAACCCAACATTGAGATGACTGTTGAGATAAGTAAAAGAGGTAAATGAGTAGTTAGAACTAAAAGGTTCACGTTGAACACGACAAACATCTTCTAGAACATCCCTGTTATCATTACTGAATCAGGCAAGAAAAGCGGATAACCGTTCTTATCTTTTGGAGGCCATATTGATTGACCTCATTTTGAAAACATATGTTATTATGAAATTAGGCATATACTATCGAGGTGGGAATGATTGAATAAGATACCCTTATCAGGGATATATGACTTGATTTATCCATGGAAGGATGCATGTACCTTTTAAAGGTGGAATTAAGGATAGAACATCGGTAACTTAAAATAAATCCTCGGGGAATGCATAAAGGTTGGAATTTTACCCTTAATAGGGATAGTGTGAGTTTTGACAGTATGAATTGGAAAGGATTAAGGTAATAACAACCTTTAAGAATCAGTGGAGAAATTTTTCAGAAGTATATAGACAATGATTATGGTATTAATAAATGGTATCTTGATATGCCCTGTATCTAGAGAATACAGGAGGAACGATTCGAGGATAACCTTAGAGGTTTTACAAGGAGAAAGGTAATATTCAAAATTCTCAAGAATAAAAATGTTGATAAAGGAAATATGACGTAATTATAATGATGCCAAGTGGGGCACGTGTTAAACCACGAGAAAGTATGGATCGAACCAGTAAAGGTCGAAATTGTTCAGGGCAATTAGGGCCTAGGATAAAAGATGTTCTAAGTATGATTGAGAGTTAGTCGTGACAGTGATTAACCTCTAAAGACTGAGGCAACAACTTATGGAAAAATGGTGTTATTTTTTTTTACTCATCAGATTTTAAGGAAAACATCTTCACACAAGCAGTGATTGAAAATGAGGTAGAAAATTTAGTGAAGGTGGTTAAAATGACATTGATTGTAAGGAAATATTACTATCAAGAAAGGCCAAAGAGGTGGCCGACACTTTAAGTGTAAGAGGACAATTATAGGCGCTCGTGCCAGAGGAATATAGTGATAATGGTTAAGGCTGTAAAGGTTGTATTATGGTGTGGAAGATTGACATTCCTTCTGATGATTGTGCGATACTCAACCATGATAGTAGTTGGGTAAAGATTAATTTTTGTAACCACCGTGAGCGGGCTATCTATCTTAGAGGGTCATATCTTAAGATAAGCCAGGACCATATTACGAAAGGACTAAATGAACCTTTGAGCTTCATGTCTCCTAATAAAGACATATGGTTAATAATGGTATTAACCTGCTATCGTTGTTTTCATTGAAACTCTTCTGCAATTTTATCTGCTTCATGTCATATGTACGTCAAGTTCAGGAGTGTTCTTCATGAATCATGAACGGTGATCATGTTACCTCCTTAGAAGAATTCGATACGAGATGTATGGACTCCGTATGGTTAGCTATTAAGACTTCATGGAAAATGAATGACTACAGTAGGTCAACGATGGACCCTAGTAGTGCAGGAATGATTCTGCGGGTAATGAGCCAATTAATTACAACCGTAAGAGTTGTATTGGAATGGATGTTGAGATTAAGTACCACTAATCGGGTTGTGGTGATGTATAAGTTATCATTGATAGACTAATTAAGTCGATTATCTACCTATTGAATACTTATTCCTTCTTATCAATAGAGAGTCGTATTACTATACGAGGAAGGTTGCAGTGCAAGCATATAATTTTAGTAACGGTGATGTCTAGAATGAAAACCCAGATTCGATTTTCGATGTCGAGGGAGTTTCAAAGGTGATTTTGTATAAGCTCGAGCAAGAGCATGGGTCCATAGAATGATGGATGGAATAGTAAATATTTAAGCATGTAAAATGTGATGCTATAATACTTGATGTTGATATAAATACACATATGTTTTGTTCTCCTATATCAAACCTCTATAGTTCAGAGGTAGGTTCCAAGTCAGATATTTGGTGGCAGTATATTTTTTTTTCTTTTTTTCACATATACAATTCTCTTCAATTCGTTCTTTTCTCTTCTTTTCATTTCATATAAGCTGAGAAGAACAACCCTTCCAGAAGGGGAGGTATTGCCGAATGACTATCTATATGTGTGATAGAAGCCGAGTAGGATACCATATATTGTTTAATTGCTTATCAAGTACTAAAGGCTGGCCACCTTCCGTACTAACTATGCAATGTAACAAGTGTTCATGATCATAGTGATCTCTCAATAAATTCTTTTACTTCTATATGAAGGACTAAGCTTTCGAAGATAGAAGCAGCTGAAAAAGGAGTAGTAAAGTTGTGGTGGTATGCGGAATGGAAACATATTCATGATACTAAGGTTGACGAGGTTATTAAAAGGTTATAGAACGCTAACGAGCAAAAGTATAACCAGTATAATATTAGGAACGGAAGGTAGTAGCGATTACGAACTGGAAAAGAATGGGTATTGAGAAGCAAAAGCTCTAATGCTAAAAGCTATAATGAGAGTCTGTGCAATATACTTGAAAGAAATTGGAATGATCACTTAACACGGATTGAGTTTTCTTACGACAATAGATCTTATGTCATTATCGAGTTGTCGCCTTATGAGATCCTTGAGGGAAGACAATGTCGATCTCCCTTATGTTAGGATGAAGTTGTAGAGCGCAAGATGCTCGGACCCGCAGTAGTCCAAATGACCAAGGATATAATAGATCTAATCAGAGGACGGCTGGTAGTAACCCAAGATGGACATAAGAAGTATGTTGATTTGACACGAAAGGACAAAGAATAGGAAGTAGGGGACCTAGTGTTGTTAAAGGTATCCCCTTGGAAACCCGTGGAAAGGATTGATGAGATTCGGAAAGAAAGGAAAGCTAAGTCCATAATTTGTCGGACCCTTGGATATATTAAGAAGTATTGGGAAGTTAGCATATGAGCTAGCCTTACCCCAGAACATGTAGCAAGTCATAACGTGTTTCATGTATCAATGTTAAGGAAGTGTAATTCGGATGCCAGATAAATAGGGGCATATGAGCGCATAGACATGCAACCAGACGTAACCTATATGGAGCAACCAGGAAGGGTTATAGATTGAAAAAGGAACAAGTGCTTAGGAGAAGGGTTATCAAATTATTCAGAGTTTGATGGAAGAACCACAATGTGGGAAAATTTACTTGAGAGTTAGAAAGTGTAATGCTAAGAAAGTATCCCTATTCATTTTCTATCTGATTCCGGGACGAAATCCTTTTAAGGAGGGGAGACTGTAATAACCCCAATTTTTGGAATTTTTGAAACCCTTATGAATAGTGATTTTGCTGATTATGCTGAATAAGAAAACTTTTCATGCCACACTATGTAGGGGTTCTGTTATTGATATTCTGAGATTTTATTAGTACTCTATATGGTATATAAGTGTATGTAAAGATCGTCAGAATCCAATTCCGAACACTTTGATTTTTCCCGGAAATCCACCAGATACAGAAAGAAGTGAGTATAAGGTAACAGGATAAATAGGATTTAAATTCAAGGATTTTAAGAGGGGATCATAAAAAGGAATATAAAATATTGAGGAAGGTTTAGGGGAATCCAAGTGATAAGATCCCGGATATGATTCCTCAAATGATAAACGAGAACGAAAGTTAAGCGAACCGTATAACAGATCAGCGGTCATTAGGCAAGTACTTAGGAGTTAATCAGGGAGGTTAGGGATGATGATGTCATCAAACCAACAAGAAGAAGACAAGTGTAACAAGATGACCTAAGCTTGATGACCTAAGCATGACAAGTGGGAATGATTGGTTGGTTGATTGTGAGCCACACATTTTTCACCATGGTAAAAAATTTAATTTAATTCCAAGACAAAAGGAAGCAACCAACCAACAAATATCATAACACAAATACAAATTGAAAGTTGACTTTCCCATTTCAAGAAGAAAGCTCTCGGCTAAAACAAACCCAGCAACTTCAAACTGCCATATCTCCTTCAATACTCACTCAAATGTTGTGTTCTATAGCTCGTTGGAAAGGTATTGAGATGGACTACAACTCTTGTTCACAAGTCTCTTCCAAATAAGCATGTTAATACCCTCATTTTTACAGTTCTTTAAATCGGACCTTTAGAAACTTCAAAGCCTAACTTTGTGTTCTTGATTTCTTTGGAAAGATCAAGCTTGTAGGAGGCTCCATAAGGCTTCCTAGTAACTTTCCACCCTCCAAGAAAGGTATAAATCTTCACACCCTTTAGTAATAAGTTTGAATGTTGAAGTTTGGAGATGGTTTGGATGGATGAGTAGTAATTTGAATGATAAGCATGATTCGAGCTTAATTGTTAAGTAGTTTAGTTGAATTTGGAGATGTTATAATATATGATTGGATTGAGATCCTTGAGCTTATTATGACTGAAATCAGTAGCATTGATGTGTATCTTGAGTTGTTGTTGATTGGTAGTTGGATTGATATGATTTGGAATGGTAAAAAATTTGGAAATCGCGTAAACATAGTCGTCGTAATGTCCGATTTACTTTAGACTGCTTTTGTTCATAACATTAGGACCCGAGAACTCCCTGATAGGTTTTTACCATTTCCATTTTTAGATAGTTCATGTTACGAGCTTCGTTTTGATATGTGGTTCGTTTGATTCCGATGTACGGTTTAGGAGAAACGGCCGTTTTAAGTAACGACGTTTCGCGAACGAAACATTACCCCTCGTCTTACTTTGAAACATAGGTTAAAGACCTTAAATGACTAATTAGAGTATGAAACATTTATTTAAAGTGTAATAGGCAGTTGGTAAGACACTCGCGAAGGAATCGCCTTAAAACTCGTAATGGTTAATTTATTAAAAATGGTGGAGCCGAGGGTACTCGAGCGACTTAAGAGAATCAGTAAGCGCAAAGCGAGCGTTAGAGTCTAATTTGGTTAAAGTATAGATTTACAAGTGGCTTCGGTTTAATTCCAACTTATATGTTGTTTATAGGTTACCAGACTCGTCCCGAGCCATTTGTAACCCCCAGTCGCCCAGGCAAGTTTTCTACCCGTTATACTGTTGTTGTGATGTATATATGTATATGCATTATCTTGTGATAAGTGCATGATTGTTATTAGCAAATCTTGCGATATATTGGAGCATGTTAATATGGTATATATGCATGCTTGTTTCGTAATCTTGATATCTAATTGTTGATTCAAATGCTTATAGTTGCATAATACATATACTAGAGATAAGCAGTAATTGCGTATACCCTTAGTATAGGGGACCCAATGGTGAACATTTTTCTAAACCGGGAGTCGATGTTCCCGAGTATATATATATATATATATATATATATATTGATATAGTTTTCAAAACTATTAATCGAATAAGGTTTATTCGATAACTTTATTTTATTTAATGAATATTATTCTGAATATTCATTTGAGGACTTATGACTCTGTTTATTCTATTTAATGAATATTATTTTGAATATTCATTCGAGGGCTTATGACTTCTTTATTTTATTAAATGAATATTATTTTGAATATTCATTCGAGGGCTTATGACTTCTTTATTTTATTAAATGAATATTATTTTGAATATTCATTCGAGGACTTATGACTCCTTTTATTTTATTATTTGAATATTATTTGAATATTAATTCGAGGGCTTATGACTCTTTTATATTATTTATTGAATATTATTTAAATATTCATTCGAGGGCTTATGACTCCGTTTATATTATTTAATGAATATTATTTGAATATTCATTTGAGGATCTATGACTCCGATTATTGCTGAGATATGTTCTTTATTTTATTAAAGAATAAGGTGTCGAGATTATTCAAATAAAGATAGTACTTTCGTATAAGTATATCTTTGGTTATTTAATACTCATTTCAAGTATAAGTTTTAAAACTTCTACTTCAATTATTTTTATAAAGATTATTCTTTATGGGAATATTATTTAAATAATAATATTCAGATATTTTCTAATATATTGGGACTGATTTACTTTATTAAATCAGCATTACTCCAAACACTCTTTAAAGTGTTTTTGAGTCTTTAAAATGATTTTTAAAAGTTAGAGCGGATCCCAAAACTCATTTTTATATATTTAAGATCTTCCTTTTTAAAGGGGATTTAAATACTCGCTCAAAACCAGAGGGATCCGGCTCTGTGGTGTATTTTATATTCGCAACAAGGTTGTTGTTTTGGTAAATGAACTGATTACTTACCCAACGTTCGGGAAGTAAGTCAATATGTCGAGTCGGCATAAGCAACATGGGCTCAGTGGGCGTCCATGAAAGTGTAAGTGGCTCAGTGGGAGTCCATCAAATGCGTAAGTGGCTGAGTGGCAGTCCAGCATAAGGTCCTATTGCGGCCAGGGTGATGACCAGTGGGGAATTCGTCCATCTACTAGTAGAAAAGGTTACTTATTGGTATCTTTGCCTGATCAGCAAGATATCAGGTTTATGCCAAGGTTTTCTCCTTTCCAAATTCATTGGATATTGCAACTCTGTTTATAATTTTCATAACAGAGGTTTTCAAGGAGTGTATGAAATATATAGGTGTATATATATATCGGGATTTAATGGAGTATCTCGTAACTTCATTATTTATAATGATATTCAAAGATTGAATCTATTCAAATCTTGTCTTGTAGTCTCATCTATGTGATAAACTTTTGAACTGATTATAACTTGAACGGTGGTAGTTCAAGTAATATTTGGAAAAGATATAAGTATATTGGGGTATCTTGTAACTTCATATTTTCAACTTATATCTAGTTAATGATTATCTTATGCATATCAAAGATTTTCAAGAAAACGTTGAGACAAGGGTAGATATATGAGATCACCTTGCAACGATATTTTTATACAGTTATAAACTGGAACTCTGTGTATATTATGCATGGAAGAGGACTTCCAAGATTTTGAAAAGTATATATGTATATATACTGAATATTTTGCGACTTCATCGCATTAAGATATCAAACTTGGTTCATTTCTTTTGACCAAGACTTTCATGAGTACTATGAGAAGGATCATATATTGTCAATCATTATACATATTATTTTGGTGGGCTTGCTGCTCACCCTTGCTTTCTTCTTTCATCACACAACAACAGATAGAAAAGATGAACAGGACCAAGCTCCCGATTCGCAAGCGGTTAGAAAACGTTCCGCAGTTTTCTGAAAGCGTTGATGCCGCCGTAGCTGAGGTAGGAGCTACCAATAGGCTAGGTTTTTAACTATTGATGAACCAGAGTTATGTATAATATGAATTGTAATAATGGCAAGGAATATGTAAATTTATTCAGAACCTTTTTAAGGTGTAACGGTTTATAATTGTGGAATATAAGGACTTGTGTTATTTTTGAGTGTTCATTTCTGAGACTATAACTTGTGGTGTGTGTGTTTATTGTGGGGTCACAGTACAGAGTAGTTGATTATTTATTAAGATTGAGTGTTATTAATGGAAATGGAACTCGTGACAACCCGGATCCCCGACCCCAGATTTGGGGGTGTTACAATCTACCTCAGCAAGTAGTCTCTAACCAACTAAATATTGTTTTTGAGTGGTGAGCACAATTCAAGAATTATGTCACTTGATTTTTGGAAACATTTGAGAAAAGGATTCAAGTGTGTTGCCCAGTAAAGATACAATTGTTAAGGGGGTTGGATACAATTGTATAAATATTTTGAAAAAGTAATAAAATATAACAGCTTTTTATATATCTGATAAAAACTGTTACAAAATCCTCTCAAGAAATACTGATGTTCTTGAGAGCTGCTAGGTCGAATGATCCTCGAGTGTTATTCACTAAGTGATGACCTAAACTGTGTTTATATACTACACAGCTACAACAGATTAATCTAAGATATGCATTATCAAAAACTAACTGAAACTGATATATATCTTAAACTAAACAGATAAAGTCCTATCTCTCAGACGTAACAGATATCTGCTCCACATTATAAGGAACAGAATAAATCCTCTAATGCTGACTGTCTTCAAATACTGATGTCATACAAATCCTGATGACATACCAAATTCTGACGGTACATCAGATCCTGATGACATCCGAACAGCCAGATCCTGAGCTTCTTTTTGATCATTGAGAATTCAATATGTAACAATCTCCCCCAATTTATGCTTAATACAATGAAGCATAAATTCCATTCTCAATGATGCCAAAACCAATCTACAAAATGTACAAGGAGTAAAGCTTACTTTAGTATCTTCAGATAACTGACAGTTGTTCCAAGAAAGTTCTTCAATCTTTTTTCCTCCTTGTCTCGTAGGACTTTAACAAGCTTTTTCTTCAACTCTCTCTTCTCTTCAGTGTCTTCTCCAAGCTGATAGATAGCTGATCTTAACTTAGAAATTGAACTTTTGCTTATCTCAAGATCACCAATCAGTCTGAATCTTAAACTGACGTCTTCATGTTCAGGACTGAAAGATAACTGAGGACTGTTAAGAAAAACTTGTAGTACTGTAGCTCCCTTTTCCATCTGCATTTCTTGACTAGTATAAGTTCTGTACTTAGGAACATAATCACCATTGTATTTATCATCTTTTGTCATGACTCTTCTTCTGATCATTTCAAGTATCATAGAAGACCAGTTTCTGGTGACTTTGTTCTCAACTCTAAGAAGATAGTGAATGTATTTCAATTCTGTTACAGTCTTCATTAAGAGTTGCTGCAATGTAAAGCTTTTTACTTGAACATCTCTGAAAAAGTACAGAATCTCTTCTCTGACATCATTATCATTTATCTTTCTATGAATAATCTTCACAGCTTCAACTTTCTCAAGATGTGAAGGAGAAATTCTTCCACCAAGATTTTCTGTCAGAGTATCTGTATCAAGCAGATCAGATTCCAAGATCTCCATGCTGGAATGACCAATGCCTCCTCTAGTTTGAGATTTGATAAGTTTCAATTTTTCATTGTATACCACCCAAGAAGGCTTCTTGATGGACGTATCAACATCTTCCTGTTGTGAGATAAAATCTCTTAATCCAGCTGACACAAATTCAATATGTTTGAACCCTTTAGAATAATTGAATACATGGATGTCTTTCCATTTCTGTAATAACCCCAATTTTTGGAATTTTTGAAACCCTGATGAATAGTAACTTTTGCTGATGATGCTGATTAAGGAAAATATCAGACCACACTATATAGGAGTACTGTTATGGAAATTCTAAGATCGTATTAGTATTCCATAAAGTAAATAAGTATATGTAAAGATCGTCAGAATCCAAATTCGAACACTTTGATTTTTTCCGAAACTCTACCAGATACCGAAAGAACTGAGTATAAGGTAACATGATAAAAAGGATTTAAATTCAAGGATTTTTGGAGAGGATCATAAAAGGAATATAAAATATTGAGAAAGGTTTAAGGGAACCTAAGTAATGAGATCCCGGGTATGATCCCTCAAACGATAAACGAGAACGAAAGTTAAGCGAACCGTATAACAGATAAGCGGTCATTAGCCAAATAATTAGGGGTTAATCAAAGAGGTTAGTGGGTGATGATGTCATCATACCAATAAGAAGAAAACAAGTGTAAGAAGATGACATAAGAAAGATGACATATGCATGGTGACATAAGCATGACAAATAGAAAGGTTAGTTGGTTGATTGTGAGCCATGTAATTTTTACCATGGTAAATTTAATTAGCAAACAAGAGAAGCAACCAAGCCAAAAGAAATCATAACACAAAAATTGAGAAGTTGACTTTGTTTTTCCACAAGAAGCTCTCGGCCAAAACGAGAGCAGCAACTTCAAACTACAATATCTCCTTCAATACTCACTCAAATAGTATGTTCTATAGCTCTTTGGAAAGGTATTGAGATGGCCTACAACTCTTATTCACAAGTCTCGTCCAAATAAGCATGGTAAGACCCTCGTTTTGACATTTCTTTCAATCTGACTTTTAGAAACTTCAAAACCTAACTTTGTGTTCTTAATTTCTTTGGAAAGATCAAGCTTGTGGGAGGCTCCCTAAGACTTCCTAGCTACTCTAATCACTCCAAGGAAGGTATAACACCTCAAAACCCTAACTTTACTTTGAGTATTAAGATGGTTTTGATGGTTATAGTAAATGAGAAGCATGATGCTTGTGTGTTTAGAGTTTGAATTGGATTTGTAGTGATTTGGATGTTGAAATCTTGTTTATAGTTAATGAAACTTAAGTATAGCTAGTAGTTCATGTGTGGGGTTGTATAAATTGGAAAATCTTGAGGTTTGGGGACTGATGTAGTAAGGTTTGGATGAGGGTTGGTTGTATTGTTGGTTGTGAGTTGAATGGTGGTTGTTTGGAGTGGTTTAAAACTTGGTAATCGCGTAAATATAGCCGTCGTAATGTCCAATTTCATACAACTGCTTGTTCTTAGTGTTCGGAACAGAGAGCTAACTATTGAATCTGTGACTTTTCCATGTTTAGTTAGATTATGTTGTAAGCTTCGTTTTGATATGTGGTCTCTTGAATCCGATGTACGGTTTAGGAGAAACGACCGTTTTAAGTAACGGCGTTTCGCGAACGAACCATTACCCCTTGCCTTACTTTGAAACCTTGGTTAAGACCCTTAAATGACTAATTGGAGTATGAATCAATTATGTAAAGTGGATTAGGCAGTTGGTAGGATACTCACGAAAGAATTGCCTTAAAATTCTTAATGGTTAATTTACTAAAAATGGTGGAGCCGAGGGTACTCGAGCGACTTAAGTGAATCGTTAAGCGCAAAAGCGAACATTAGGGTTCAATTAGTTAAAGTCTAGTTTCTTAAGCGACCGGGGTTTAATTCCGACTTATGTTATTGTTCATAGGTTATCGGACCCACTCTAATCTTAAGTCTATCCGAGAGCACTCAGGCAAGTTTTCTACCCGTTATACTGTTGTTGTGATGTATATATGTATATGCATTATCTTGTGATAAGTGCATGATTATTATTAGCAAAGTCTTGCGATATATTGGAGCATGTGATATGATATTTATATGCATGCCTGTTTCATAATCTTGATATCTAATTGTTGATTCAAATGCTTATAAGTTGCATAATACCTATGCTAGAGATAAGCAGTAGTTGCGTATACCCTTAATATAGGGGACCCAAAGGTGAACATTTTCTAAACCGGGAGTCGATGTTCCCGAGTATAATATATATATTTATATATATATATATAGTTTTCAAAACTATTAATCGAATAAGGTTTATTCGATGTCTTTATTTTATTTAATGAATATTATTTTGAATATTCATTCGAGGACTTATGACTCCGCTTATGTTATTTAATGAATATTATTTTGAATATTCATTCGAGGACTTATGACTCCGCTTATTTACTAAATAATATTCTTTATTTTATTAAAGAATAATGTGTCGATAATCAAATTTATTTTCGATTATTCAAATAAAGATCATACTTTCGTATAAGTATATCTTTGGTTATTTATTATTCATTTCAAGTATGAGTTTTAAAACTCCTACCTCGATTATTTTTATAAGGATCTTCCTTATAGGAATATTATTTAAATAATAATATTCAGATACTTTCTAATATATCGGGACTGATTTATTTTATTAAATCAGTATTACTCTAAACATTCTTTAAAATGTTTTCGAGTCTTCAAAATGATTTTAAAAGTTAGGGCGGATCCCAAAACTCATTTTTATATTTAAGATCCTCCTTTCGAAGGGGATTTAAATACTCGCTCAAAACCTGAGGGATCCGGCTCTGTGGTGTGTTTTATATTCGCAACAAGGTTGTTGTTTTGATAAAAGAGTTTTTGATTACTTACCCAACACTCGGGAAGTAAAATTTTTATAACAAGTTAATCCATTAACAAGCACCGCCTGGGAAATATCGGTGAGTTTTCCTTTCCAACTAGATACGACTTCTTGGTGCAGCCGTATCAACAAGTTTCTACTTGGGGAAAGGGGGACAAGCTTTACGTTTCAGAGTCATGGATTTCATCTGAACTAGGAGTGGCATAAGTGGTCGAGTGGCGTCGGCCCAGCCTTATTATATTGGCCCAAATGGCCTGGAAGTTCCGCTAAGACGGTCCATTCCTTAGGAGTCCAGTGTTCGGTTGACAAGTAAATCCGACATGTTCTCCTCTACATGTAGAAAATGGTGGGGTTGCACTACTGTGACTGGTCATCGTAAGTGGTCTTCCTAGCGCGAAAAACTCCCGTAATGAGTTCATCATCCAGTTTGGATATTTCTGTAACACTACCCGGAGCATTCAATCGAAAGGCTACGGATGGGTGATTGCTGAGGCATTGACAGGGTCAAACGGTTATAATGATGTGTCCCTCAAATGAAGTATCTCGTAACTTTATTTCTTTTAAACAACATTTCAAGGATTGAATCTATTCAAGTCTTATCTTGTAGTCTCATCTATGTGATGAACTTTTGAAACTGTTTATACCTTGAACGGTGGTGGTTCAAGTAGTATTCGGAAAAGATATAAGTATATTGGAGTATCTTGTAACTTCATCTTTTCAACTTATATCCAGTTAATGATTATCTTATGAATGACAAAGATTTTCAGAAAAACGTTGAGACAGGGTTAGATATATGAGATCACCTTGCAACGATATTTTATACAGTTATAAACTGGAACTCTGTGTATATTATACATGTCATAGGATTTCAAAGATTGTGAAAAGTATATATGTATATATATACTGAATATTTTGTGACTTGGTCGCGTTAAGATTTCAGCTTGGTTCATTTCTTCTTGACCAAGACTTTCATGAGTACTATGAGAATGCTCATATATTATTAATTATTATACATATTATTTCGGTGGGCTTGTTGCTCACCCTTGCTTTCTTCTTTCATCACACAACAACAGATAGAAAAGATGAACAGGACCAAGCTTCCGATTCGCAAGCGGTTAGGAAACGTTCCGTAGTTTTCTGGAAGCGTTGATGCCGCCGTAGCTGAGGTAGGAACTACCAATAGGCTAGGCTTTCAACTATTGATGAACCATACTTATGTATATTAAGAATTGTAATAATGGCAAAGAATATGTAAATTATTCAGAAACCCTTTTGAGGTGAAATGGTTTATAATTGTGGAGTAAAATGACTTGTGTTATTTTTGGTATTCATCTCTGAGACTATAACTTATGGTGTGTGTGTATATTGTGGGGTCACAGTACGCAGCAGTTGGTTGATTGTTAAGGTTAAGTATTATTAAGGGAAATGGAACTCGTGACAACCTGAATCCCCGACCCCGGATTTGAGGGTGTTACAATTTCCATTCTTCTTTCCGAGAGGAACATAGCTTGAAGACAAATCATCAGTCTTCCCTTCTGCTTTATGCCATAGCTCCCTCTTTGATTTTAAAACTCTCTGCAAATATTCTTTGCATGCTTGATCAGCTTCCCTTCTATTAATATTTTCTTTTTCATCAGCCTCTGAAATGTGAGGAGTGATTACAAGAGAAAGAGCTGACTCATTGCTTTGATCACCTTTTCATCAGAGTTAAAATCAGTTTATCTCAGGATTTGTGTCTACATCAGGAGTTATATTCTGATTTGCTGTATCAGCTTGATCAATGCCAGTGGCTGATCTTTTCTTCTTTGGTACAATCAACTCTTCTGGCTTCTGAATTTCTTTATCTTCTTCATTTCCTTGTACAGGAACATAACCCTTTTCTGGATAGAAAATTCAGAAAAGTAGAATTGAATGTAGTCACTTGCCTTGATCCAGAATTTCTTCCACCTCTTCCTCTTCATCTTCCTCTTGCTCTTGCAGATCTACCACCTCTTCTTCCTCTTCCTTTAGAAGTCTTAGCTTTAGCTACAATTTGATCCAAAAGCTCCTTTTATTGCATAACTGCTTCTTCAGGTGTTAGATCAGGAAATTCTTCAGGTAAATACCCAAGAGCACTCCTAGCATTCTTTTGCTCAAACTTCTTATCTTTGTAGTACAAGAAAATCTCTTCACCTGTTTTCTTATGTCTGTAAGGAAAGAACATCCCTTTAGCTTATGCTAAATTTAAGATTATAATATCATCATCCTCAGGAGCACCAGCAGTAGTCTTGTGCTTGGCTTTATAAGCACCAGTAGACTTCCTTTGTCCTGAAGAATCATTCTTCTTAAAATGTTGAAGTTGTTGAGAAGTAGAAGCAATTTGAACATCTGTAACTGGATTATTCTTATCACCATCATCATCAATATCTGTATCCTTTGTCTGAATAGAATATGGTGTACATTTTTTAGCAACTATCTTCTCCCCCTTTTTGGCATCAGTATTTGAAAGAAGAGAAAATAGAGCATCCAGTTTGTCACTTATAGAAGAAACCTTGTCTTCCAAGGAGGAAAGTCTAGAGGCCATGCTGTCTTGAGATTTAACAACATCTTTGACGGTATTTTTCACACTTCTGATTTTAGCTGAGTTAGGTGTGTGAAGCAAAAATCCATCAATTTTCTCTTTGACACCAGCATGAGACTTCTTCATTTCATCAAGTTCAGAGTGAATTCCTTTAACAGAAATAGTTGTGGCCTTAAGATGCAACTTCAGACCAGGAGTCTGAATTTCATCATAAGCACGATGAATATGCTGTAGGCCAACAGTAGATGAGATAGAAGTATTTGCAAGTCTCAATTTATAATTCCATTCTGTCTGTCTAAAATACTCAGCATCAGGATTGTAATAAGAAGGATTTTCAGTGAAGTACGATGAAGAACCAACATTGGACTTCTTAGATGCATCAATTGCAGACTTAAGTGGAGTAGTATCAGGATCATCGTCATCACTATCATTGTCAAAGTCAGACAAGCCATTAGAAGAATGTGCAAAATCAGGCAGAATTGCCTTGCCTTTATCCAGATTCTTTGCAAGAGATACATGTGGTTAATGTGATCCTGAAACGGAAACATAGTAACACCTAAATCTCTCTATTCTTTTCAAGTGATCTCATCACTTCTCACACAATATATTACTTTTAAGAGTAATATTATTCTCACAGAAGAAACTTTATAAGTAAAAAAAACTTATAAGATTCTTGTCTCAAAACTACCTCCCCTTTTGCCAGTACAGGTTACTGCCACTCAAAATATTTTTCATATTTTTTTATTATTTTCACTATAGTCTTACAGAAACGCTCAATCACACATATAGCAAAGAAATAAGAGATGGCTGAGAAGAGTTGTATGCTTGTCATATAAATAGAGGTAACTTCAAATAAGAGACTATTTATAATCATATAAACATGAGAATATATGAGAAGTTAACAATACCTGAAGGTGATTCCTCAAGTGGAAGTGATGAAAGTGGAGGAACAAACAGCACATCAGGATGCTTTTTCAAACTAGCAACTAGTAATGGATCATCAATTGTAGCTAGTTCAGTTGAAGGATGATTCTCAGTAGAAACTGTTATATCATCAGGATTTGATCTGTCAGGAGAAGGTGAAAGACCAGCATCAGTATGTGAACTGATGGTTCTTGTGGAGTCTGAGACATGTGAGCTGCTTCAGCAATGCTTGGTGAAGGTTTTTGTGTGCTCTTCTCAAAAATAGGATCATCAATGATTGCATTCACTCATGACAGTATCTCCTGATGAGTTTGCTTTTCCTGAAGTAGTTGAATAGAGTCTGCAAGAAGATCACTCTGAGAAATATTAACAATAATTTGTGTAGCCTCGATGTCTGCATCTTCCCTTTGAGAAGATGATTCTTGTATGACTGGATGTGTTGCGGTTGCTAAATCCCTTTGAGACATAGGTTCTTGTGTACTAATATCCTTGCCAAGAGGCTGAGTCTTCTTCTTCTTTCTGATATATCCAACTACTTCCGCATTCTTCTTTTCAACTGACTCTTTGGAGTTTTCTTGTGTTCAGCAGTTGCTTCAATTACTGGAAGCTTGTCAAGCAGAGCATTAGCATCAGTAGTTAGCTCCTTGATTCCAGTTGTGTCAATCAAGTCATCAGGATTTTGATCAATGAACTTCTTAATTTTTGATAGGGACCCTATTGGCATCTGATCATCTGATTCAGAATCTTCATGAATGATCAGTCTTCTTTTCCTGATTGGAAAGCAGTCTTCTTTCTTCTCACTCTCGCTCAGTGAGGCTTGTTTAGCTATATGTCCAGACGTGACAGATTTCTTAAACAGCCTTTTCTTTGTTACAACTGATGTCTTTTGAGAGATAACAGAGGAGGCTAATTTAGAGGCTTGTTGTGTTTGCTGTTTGGAAGAAGAAATGCTCAGGTTAGAAACAAGATGGGTGATTTCTTGAGTCTTAGCATCAGGAATTGTAACAGAGGTGCCAACATCAGGATTTGCAGGCACTTGTATAGGAGTAGTTCTATTTATCAACAGAAATTGCCTGACCTCTCTAGGAAAAAAAGGTGGTCCTGTAAATTTATTCTTTTCATCCCTTTTGATATGATCAGTGATTGCTTTTTCAGAAATTTGAAAAATAGGGAGTAATTTATCATCATCAAAAATATCATTAGGGCATAGATAAGTGAAAATCAGTTGTAAAAATCTAGTATACCCTATTACTCCTGAAGCATCTGCTATTTTAGCAATTATGAACTATTATATAGTATTACCATAATCAAAATTACCAGAGTTAAGAAGAGAGTACCCAATTCTCAGGGAAGTGGATAGAAGAGCATCAAAGTTTGTTGTCTTATTCAAGAAACATCTACTGATGCAGTCAAAGAAAAAGTTCCACTCTCTTTTCAGTTTGGTTCTTTCCAGTTTCCCAATGGTTGTGATTTCTCCTTGATAGCCTAAAGTCCTTAGCATATCAAACAGCTGCTCATTGGTGTGAGTATCAGGAGCACCATTAAGAGCAGGCAATCTCAAGGCTTGAAGCGGAATGTCAGCTTCAACTTCATATCTTTGGTCCTTATACTCAAAAGAAAATCCAGTATGTGTTAAATTTACCACTGTTGTGTTTCAGACCTGCATGACAGCCCTGTATGACACCTTAACAGGATTTGTGAGAGCATATCCAATTGGACATAGAAGGAGAAAATCCTGAATATCATGAAAAGATGATGGTAGCTGCTGATGTGTAAGCAGAGCTAAATAATTGTTAGTGCCAAATGTGTTTCCATGAATGATTGTGGTTTGACTGAAGATTGGTAAACTTCAGAAGTTGTCATGATGTAAATAGCTTGTGCGAGAGAGTAAGTGTGAGATGTGTGCAGTGAAACTATGTGTATGATGAATTGTGTCACAAAATTTCTTCTGGTTTTATAGCTTCACTTTTCAGAAATATGTTTAGCACACTTGTATGAAGAAGGTAACCTAGCAAATTTGACTTCGAACAGGAAACAATATCTGAGTAATTGATTTTAACGTTGGAGGAAATTACGGAAGCAAATACAAAATACATACAGTTATATCAAGACACAACTGTAGAAATTTGTTTATCTGATAATCCACCAATAATCATTAATTAAGTGGGACACTTAATTGCAACAATAAAGCTTACTCAGAGATTGATTAACACTAATAATCTGATTTAGAACGTGCTGATCTGTCATCAGGATTTGAGACCTTTCTTCTGTCAGGATTTGACTAACTCAGGATATGTTGATTCAAATTCAACATTTGTTTGTTAAATCATCACAAATTATTAGTAACCACAATTTTAATCAAAACATTCATCAAGAAATACAGTTCAAGTAGATGAAGTAAAGATTAACAGGCTTTAATGAGAATATTCACACGCACATAATACGAGATAAACAAAGACTAAATCTTGCAATCAAAAGAAATTTCATTAAAATATCAAAAGAGTACATTTTATGAAATTTGTACATTACATGAAAAAGATTACAAGATAATCCTAGTCTAAGATGGTGAACATCAACAACCTTGGTCTAAGAAGGAAAACTATCGACTAGTTCCTCCTGCTGTTGAAAACTAGCATTATAAGACGGATGATCCGTTCTTGCTGAAGAAGAGCCTCTCTCCGTTCTTCTTCCAAGCGATCAAGATGGAGTTGATAGTCCATCTCAAAGAACATGAGATTTGTCTGAACCTCTTATGGAACCAAGTTCCATATCTCATCAGGAATGGCAGTGACGTGCCATTCCCGTTCCCAGTCACCACAACTGAACTCGACGTTGAACCTTTCATAGTTCATAAACATGTTTACAAGAACCATTTTTATGAAAGAAGAAAATAGTGAGGATTAAAAGAGAGAGAATGGTTTTGTGTGAGAACAGAAGATGATATGTCTGAGATGAAATGACGGTTAAATAGCCAATGGAATATCAAGGGACTAAAGGACTGATTAATGATTAAGTGTAGAGTTAACTTAATGAATTAACCAAAATATTTCTTTTTAAGGCGCGTCTCCCTAGACCGATGTGAAATGATGACATAATATATTTATTCAGATATGCACAATTAGTAAATAAATTCATTTAATTTATCATGCATATAAAATAAAATACATCAAATATTTCTGGCTTAATATCTAAAAATCATAGCATTTAGGACATATCAGGATTTGATCAATATACATCAGGATTTGATCAAATAGATAAAATAAAAATTTACTTGTCCCAATTAACCATACCAAGTTCATTCACAAGCTTTGTAAATGTTGCTTCAGGTAATGGCTTTGTGAAGATATCAGCCAGCTCCTGTTCAGTAGGAACAAAATAAAGCTCTATGGTTCCTTCCATGACATGCTCTCTTATGAAGTGACATCTGATACTGATGTGCTTTGTAAGAGAGTGTTGCACCGGATTTCCTGTCATAGCAATAGCACTTTGATTATCACAATAAATAGGAATTTTTTAGAATGATAATCCATAGTCCATGAGCTGATTTCTCATCCACAACAACTGAGCACAGCAACTCCCAGCTGCAATGTATTCAGCCTCAGCAGTTGAAGTAGAAATAGATTTCTGCTTCTTGTTGAACCATGAGACTAATCTGCCTCCCAAGAACTGACAGCTTCCTAAGTACATTTCCTGTCTATTTTACATCCATCAAAATCAGCATCTGAATAACCACATAATGCAAAATCAGCGTCTCTTGCATACCAAAATCCAAGAGAAAAAGTACCCTTGAGGAATCTGAAAATTCTCTTTACTGCAATAAGATGTGGCTCCCTTGGATTTGCCTGAAATCTTGCACACAAACAAGTGGCAAACATAATGTCTGTCCTGCTAGCAGTTAGATATAACAGAGATCCAATCATACCTCTGTAGGTTGTCACATCAACTGTTGTACCTTCATTTGGATCAAGTTTTGTAGCAGTTACCATAGGAGTACTTGCAGTTGCACTTTCTTGCATATTAAACCTCTTTAGTAGATTTCTTGTGTACTTGGACTGATTGATATAGATGCCATTATCAGTCTGTTTAATCTGCAAGCCTAGGAAGTAACTCATCTCTCCCATAATACTCATTTGATATCTTGATTGCATCAACTTTGAAAATTTATTACACAGTGTTTGATTAGTTGATCCAAAAATGATATCATCAACATAAATTTGAACTAAAAGCAAATCTTTACCTTTATTCAGATAAAACATGGTTTTATCTATTATACCTCTTTTGAATCCACTTTCAAGTAGAAACTGAGCAAGGGTTTCATACCATGCTCTAGGTGCTTGCTTCAGTCCATAGAGTGCTTTATCAAGTCTGTAAACATAATTAGGATGTTTAGGATCCACAAATCCTGGTGGTTATTCAACATAGACTTCTTCTTTAAGTTCTCCATTGAGAAATGCACTCTTGACATCCATCTGGAAGACTTTGAACTTCTTGTGAGCACCATATGCCAAGAAGGTTCTGATTGCTTCCAACCTAGCAACAAGAGCAAATGTCTCATCATAGTCAATACCTTCCTGTTGAGAATATCCTTTTGCCACCAATCTTGCCTTGTTTCTGATGATTGTTCTATCAAAATCAGTCATTTTTCTAAAGACCCACTTTGTGCCCACAATTGACCTGTTCTTAGGTCTAGGCACCAGCTTCCATACTTCATTTCTTTCAAAATCATTCAATTCTTCTTGCATAGCCATGACCCAATCTGCATCTTTGAGTGTATCTTCTACTTTCTTTGGCTCTTCTTTTGAAAGTAGATTATGATATAAACATTTATTCTGAGTTGCACTTCTTGTCTTTACACCATCATCAGGATTTCCAATTATCAGATCAGGAGTATGATCCTTAGTCCATTTTATGGCACTGGGAAGTATCCTTCTGGAACTAGATCCTCCCCCTGAGTTGTATGCCTCATCAAATCCATTTGAGGCTCTCCCTGAATCTGTTGGGTTATGTCCTGATGGATTATTGGGACTTGACTCATGTTCTTCTGATGTTGAATCAGCATTGGATTGAGAAGATCTTTGAGATGATTCTTCAGTGTTGGTATCATCAACTGACCTTTGTAGTTGCTCCCCCTAAACTTGTGCAGGCTCATTAGCACAATGATTATCTTCAGAATCTGAAGGAGTGTCAGAATTTGGATCATCGGGATTTGACAATTCATTAGAGTTTGATCCAGATTCCAACAATGCTTTTTCATTTGCAAAGATTAAACTTTCATGAGTGTCTTCTTCAAAACCTGGAATCTTCTTATCATCAAAAGATACATTGATGGAGACTACTATAGTGAGTGTTCTTAGATTGAACACTCTGTAAGCTTTTGATGGTGAGTATTCAACAAAGATTCCTTCATCAGCCTTTGATTCAAACTTTCCAAGCTGCTCAGTATGAGTTCTCAAAACAAAGCACTTACATCCAAATACATTAAAATGTTTGAGACTAGGCTTCTTTTCTTTTAGCATTTGATAAGGAGTAACACCATGTCTATTTATCAAAGTGACATTCTGAGTATAACATGTTGTATTTACCGCTTTAGCTCAGAAGTAAGTGGGTATTTTTGCTTCTTCTAGGAGAGTTCTGCCAGCTTCTATTAAGGTTCTGTTCTTCCTCTCAACAACACCATTTTGCTGAGGTGTACCAGGAGCTGAGAATTGTTGCTCTATGCCTTTGTACTTGCATAATTCCTCCATCTTTTGAAAGTGTTTGTCCTAAATCCAATCATGTATGATGAGTTAGGAAGAACTTTCTTGTATTCCTATTTGATTTCATTTTGAATTAATAAAAGACTTGTTATATTTATATGGGCTTTATCTATTTAAAGTGTATTAAATAAGATGTTCCATAGTTTAGAGTAAAGCTTCAAAAATTATAATGAGATTATAATAATGAGATCTAGAAGATGACAACTCTGGACTTAAACAGTGCTGATCATAGGATAACTAATCGGATGTTAGTGGATCCGCAAAGATTGGTACATACTATGCTTGCTCCCTTCAGGAGGATGTCTGTTCTCATAGGCATTTGTGTGGTGACACTATAGCTAGTATGTAGGTGCTTATTAGGGAATAAGTTCACTGAACATGACTCGATAAGTTGAACAACTAATGGAGATTACTCACGTATCAATAGTTATTCACTAAGTGATAGTTGTACAAGTGTCCTTAGACTTGAGATCGTTAAAGGTATCTTATATATAATGAACTGTGCTTTGGTTTAGTCCTTAGTCTCAAGGACATCCATTAGGTCTATTCTGGGCATAGGGATTTGTGTATAGAGATAGTTAACGTCAATAGAGGATCTACCCCTTCCAGTATAGGAAGAGAATATCCTATGTTATTCTTAATATGCGAGTTCTGGAATCTCTGGTCAGAGTGTATGAAATTAGAAAGGAGTTTCTAATTTGCATTAATATGAACTTTGCATTATGAATAAGAAATCATATGATTAAATTTGATAGGCCTGACATAAGATCCATGCCTTGTATTTATTCGGGATATTATAAGGGTAGAAGGAATTCATTGTACGATAACTAGTCACTGACAGGTTCTTGATATTCTAAGCAGTGAATTCATATTATCCGGATAGTCGCGATATGTTGAGAAGCATCACTCATGATGTAGAATAAATATAATTAATCAGTTAATTATATTTAGTGAATTTTAGTATTCATGTAAATAATTAATAAATGTTTATTATTATTTATTTCTACTACCGGCATAATATTGAACCTACAGGGTCACACCATAAAAGAATATTTTCTTTGATGAAATAATGAGAGAGAGAATTATTTTCTAAATAGTTAAGAAACAAAATAATGATTAAAATAGTTTTAACTATTATTAAAGCATTTTATGAAGATAAAATGTGGGGGTTAATATATATAAAGATATATTATAAAATCCTAGGAGAGCCCTATAAATAGAATGTGATGGCTCATTCTATTCACACAATTTTGGTTTTGTGAAAACCCTAGCCTCCATCTTCTTCTTCTCTCTCTCTCTCTCCCAAAAACTCCATTTTTATAAAAACTCAGTTTTATAAAAAGGTTCATTGAAGAGGATCGTTCTTGGTGGATACCGGTAGAGTGCTTCACGCACTGAGGAGCAACTACTAGCACTCCAATTTTATAAAGCTTCGATTCACGAGGTATGGTTTCGATTCCTCAGTTTTTCCCTTTTATACATTTTTCTATATGTGCGGTATATGGTTTTTATGGAATAAATTGTTATTTCATGCTTCCGCTCATCCGTAAATTCCTTCATCTTTGAGTTCTTGAATTCAGTGCCATTATCACTTCTCAGGATTTTCACTTTGTGGGTAGATCCATTTTCAATTTGCCTTATGTGGTCCAGAAGAATTTCTGGAGCTTCATTTTTCCTGTGTAGAAAATAGACCCATGTATATCTAGTGAAATCATCAACAATTACAAGTGTGTACCTTTTCTTGTTGATGGACATTATGTTCACTAGTCCAAAAAGGTCCAAGTGCAGCATGTAATATGGCTCAGAGATAGAGAATTTTGTTTTGCTTTTGAAAGATACTCTTCTTTGTTTAGACTTTTTGCAAGCATCACAAAGACCATCACTTGAGTATAGCATGTTTGGCAATCCTCTTACAAGCTCCTTTTTGGAAAGTTCATTGATTGAGTTGAAATTGAGATGTGAGAGCTTCTTATGCCAGTTCCAGCTCTCATCTACTGATACCTTAGAGATAAGGCAAGTAGCTTCCTTTTCAAGACTTTCATGTAGCCTTTCTTCATAAATATTACCACGTTTGTATCCTATCAAGACAATTTTATTTGACTTATTATGAACAACTTTGCAGTGTGAGTCATAGAATACAACATGATAACCTCTGTTAGTGATTTGACTGATGCTCACACTATTATGCTTCAGTCCTTCCACCAGAGCTACATTCTCTATTTTTACCTTTCCAGTTATCAAGTTGCCATATCCCAGAGTATGTCCTACATTTACATCACCATAAGATACATCTGGGTCAGCCTTCTTCTCAAATTCTGACAGCAGGGATTTATTTCCAGTCATGTGTCCTGAACATCCACTATCCAAGACAAGTGTATTTTTCTTGTTACCCTCCAATCAGAAGAATAATTAATTAGAAGGATTTTTAAGGATCCGCACTTGTTGGATCCTCTTTTTGGACAACTTAAGTCTTTGTGTGTCATGAGTACTTTTGACAGTCTTTCCTTTGTCAGGATTTGTCTTGTCAGAAGTAAGTTTGGTAAAACCAACAGAATTAATCACACAAGCAACTTTATTAAACTTAGGTAAAGGTTCATAGTAATTGTGATACAACTTGTGATAAGAACTACAAGTATAAATCGAATGCCAACTACTACCACAATGAAAACAAGGATTTTTTGGTTTATAAAATACTGATCTACCCCTAACATCAGACTCAGGAATAGCAGTTTTCCTTTTCTTATTCCTCCTACAATTAATAGCAAGATGATTAGTATTTCCACAGTTAAAACAAGTTTTCCTAGAAGCATTGGTAACAACCTTGTAATTTGAATCCTTAGAAATACCTTGCTTACCATTCCTGTTTCTTTTAGGACTTTTTACTTTAGGTTTGTCAGTAACCTCAGATATTTTCTTTTTCAATTGTCTTGCTGACAAAAGTCCTATGTTCTTTTCTTTCTGACCAGAATTAGTGGTTTCCTTGATTTTCTTTCTTTGAGTTTTATCATCTATCAGTTTTTCTTGTGATACTGATGTTGAACCCTTTTCAAAAGTGGATTTGGGTTCATCAGTTTCTATTGAAATAAACTTAACAGGAGTTATAAGGGAAATTTTATTTTCAGTGTCAACATCCTTAATTCCATCTTTATAGCCTAGGCATTCTTTCTAGTTTTTCTTTGAGATTATCCCATGAACCTTTTTGCCTGAATCAGTCCAGGCTTTAAGGGTTTTTCTTTCAATTTCTAGATCTTTTTCTAGCATACTGTATCTAGCCTCAAGAATCTTAACTGTATGTTTAGCTCTCTCACATTCCTTCTTCAATTCTATCTGATGAATTAAGTCAGACTTTAACTGATCATTCCTAAATTTCAAGGTGTTAATTTCAGTTATAAGTCTATCATTTTCTAAAGTCCTATTCTTAAAACTACCATGCAAAGATTTAAGAATAGATTTCAATTCAGATATATTTTCAGTATCAAAAGAGAAGAAAGGAGTTTGTACCTTAGGCTCAGAAGCAGCAGGATCATCAAGACTGGCCATCAGTGCATAACGTGTGTTTTCACCTTCAGACTTAGAGGAGCCAATTCAATTCTTGCTTGAAGTGATCAGGGCTTTGCTCTTCCCTTTATCATGCTTTATTTTCTTGCACTCTGAGGCAAAGTGACCAGGTTCATTACAGTTGTAGCACTTGATCTTTGTCCTGTCTAGCTTCCCAGATTTAGAGTCCTTTCCATCTTTTCTCCCAGTTAACTTCTTTTCACCTCTAGTGAACTTCTTCCTGAAGCTTTTGTTGTTCCTAGACTTCCTGAATTGCATTCTCCTGAAGCCCTTAACCAGCAATGCAGCCATTTGCATGACATCGGAATCTGTCATGTTCTCATCAGTTTCAGAATCAATATCATCATCAGGATTTGATGATGAATCATCAGTATCTGATTCTGGAAATGTGTTCTTCTTTCGTACAGCTCCAACAGACTTTTCTTTTGAAGATTTATCATTAACTTTCAAAGCAACAGATTTTCCTGTGCTGCTTTTCCTCTCTCTCCTTTGCTGATCCTCTAAATCATGAGTTCTCAGCATGCCATAGACTTCATCCAGAGTAATTACGTCCAGATCATACTGATGTCGTATGATTGAAGTCTGAGTCTCCCATTCTTCACTCAAAGCTCTCAAAAACTTGGTGTTTGAATCCTCTTGATCATACACCTTGCCTTCCAAAGACAGATTGTTTAGTAGAGTCAAAAATTTGTCATAGATGTCAGTGAGACTTTCATTAGGCTTGGCCTCAAAGTGTTCATATTCTTGAATCAGAACAGCCATTTTGTTCTTCTTGATAGCCATGGTTCCTTCACATTGAGTTTCAAGAGCATCCCAGATTTCTTTGGCAGTCTTGTAGGCTATGACCCTGTTTAACATCACAGAATCAAGACTGCTATGCAAAATGTTTCTTACCTTTGCATCTTTAGCACAACTACTTTCTCTTCTAGTGTCCATTCTGTCTTCTCCTTCAATTGATAGTGTTCAGTAACAGTAGGAGTTGCAGGCACCAGTTTTGTTGGCATGAAGAGTTCATCATTGATTATGTCTAGATAATCAGGATCTGTAGCTTCCAGGTACATGAGCATCTTTACCTTCCATGTTAGATATTCAGTCTTTTTCAGAATGGGAATTTTAATGCTTTCATACTTGTTCAGAGACATGTTTAGATCGTTTCTGATTGTAAATTTATCAGTATGCTCTGATACCAATTGTTGCCCAGTAAAGATACAATTGTTTAAGGGGGGTTAGATACAATTGTATAAATGTTTCGAACAAGTAATAAAATATAAAAGCTTTTTATATATCTGATAAAAACTATTACAAAATCCTCTCAAGAAATACTGATGTTCTTGAGAGCTACTAGGTCGAATGATCCTCGAGTGTTATTCACTAAGTGATGACCTAAACTGTGTTTATATACTACACATCTATAACAGATTAATCTAATATATGCATTATCAAAAACTAACTGAAACTAATACATATCTTAAACTAAACAGATAAAGTCCTATCTCTCCAACGTAACAGATATCTGCTCCGCATTATAAGGAACAGAACAAATCTTCTAACATTGACTGTCTTCAAATACTGATGTCATACAAATCCTAATGACATACCAAATCCTGACGATACATCAGATCCTGATGACATCCGAACAGCCAGATCCTGAGCTTCTTCTTGATCATTGAGAATTCAATATGTAACAAAGTGTTTCAATTGTGAGAAAAAATTTAAGATATAAGATGTGTTATTTTAAGGAATGAGTATGAGCAACTTTCTTGAATAGAAAAAGAAAGTCTCAAAAGTATGTCTTGAATAGACATTTTAGAAGATCAAGTACACTCAAAGATAATAATCCTTATTGACTAAGAATTAAATCTTCCATAAATTTCTTCTTTAACAACTGATACCTCTTGTAGTGTTCTTAATCTGTACTGAAGTGATCACATGAACTTAAACAGAGATTAGTTCATTCACATGCACTATTAAAAACATCTGAAATTAAGCATGTAGTACTGATTTGAATATTAACAGTTAAAAGCATTCAAGCACACACAAGAAAGTAAACAAGAATTTATTCAACCAGATAAGAATCAAAGAAGGCAAAAATATTTTCATTAATTATTAAGACGCAAAGTACAAGATTTCATAGAATTTTAAACATAAAATCCTAATACAATATGACTACTCGGACTTCTTCTGCCTCTTTGCTTCTTCCAACTTCTTTATCGGCCTCCGATGGAAGTTACGTGACATAGAACCTGCAAAAGAAATGATATTCTCTTTTAATGCCAACTATATGAGGTGACGTTGTTCTTCCTCGAGGCGTCGTTGCACAACCTCCTCAGTTGTTCTCATCTCTTCAAAGCGGACATCTATTCTAAAGAGATGAAGTGACTGAGTGTCATCCAAACTAATTCGATCAAGAATCGACTGTAGGATCTCAGAAGAAGGATAATCTTGGTCGTTGAAGACTACCTTGAGACGAAAGGGATCGAAATAAAGCCTTTCATATTCAGGAATGGAGACTGGTTGATAAACTCCATGTGAAAAAGAACAAGCAGTGGCCATAGATTCTGAATGAAGAAATTGAGTGAATTTTGGAGTTTGAATGAAAAAGGCAGTGAGTAGTTTTGAGAGTGGAGGGTTGTATTTATAGCAGAGAGGTTGGAAACTGAAGTGACTCTTTGATTAACCATGTAATAATTAACCATAATGAAAATACACAATTACGCATATCTAGGAAAACAAAAAGTAATCTCTCTCTTCAGATTCATATTCCTAATGTGAAGACTCAAGTATTACTAGATACTTGCATCGAAAGATAACCCATTTAAGCAATTAAAAGATATTCCACTAACTCACTGATTAATTAAAAATACTGTGTAACAATTATTTATTTCGAATAAATTCAAAATAATCAATGAAGTATAATAGTCAATCATGGTTTGACCATTATCAGTATTTTAATTATGACTATCAGGATTTATTAGTCAAAACTGGGTTGACCAATATCAGAATTTATTAACTACTGACAGAACCTATTAGTCAAAACAAATTTAACTAATAACAGAGCATGTAAGCATAATTAGTAGTTCAACATGCATTTTTCACATAAAAACATTTAGCACAATTTGCATGTTATTATGGCATCAACATTTAGCACAATAATCAGTATCTAACAAGTACTGACACATAATAAGATACCATGCTTCAAAAATACCAGCAGTCTTAATTATCAGAGTTTGAGAATTGTCCTGATATCATTCCCAATTCATTCACCAATCTTATGAAAGTAGCTTCACAGAGGGGCTTGGTTAATATATCTGCTACTTGTTGTTCTGTTGGAACAAAGACCAGTTCCACTATACCTGATTCCACATGTTCCCTTATGAAATGGCACCTGATGCTGATGTGTTTAATCATTAAATGTTGCACTAAAATTCCTGTCATTGCAATAGTACTTTGATTATCACAATATATAAGAATAGAAGAATAGTCTAACCCATAATCCAGTAGCTGATTCTTCATCCATAAAATTTGAGCACAACAGCTGCCTGCAACAATGTATTATGCTTCTGCAGTTGATGTGGAAATTGAATTTTGTTTCTTGCTGTACCAAGAAACCAATCTTCCACCAAGAAATTTGCAGCTTCCGGAAGTGCTTTTCCTGTCTATTTTGCATCCTGCAAAATCAGCATTTGAATATCCAATTATCTTAAAGTCTGAATCTCTAGGATACCATAATCCCAGATTCATGGTGCCTTTGAGATACTTAAAAATTCTTTTCACAGCTAACGGATGAGGTTCTCTAGGATCAGCTTGGAACCTTGCACAGAGATAGGAAGTATACATGATATCAGGTCTACTAGCAGTCAGATATAGGAGTGAGTCAATCATACCTCTGTAGTTAGTTATATCTACTGAAGAACCAGAGTTTAAATCTAACTTGGTTGCAGTGGTCGTGGGAGTTGATGCAGTTGAGCAGTCTTGCATTCCAAATCTTTTGAGTTGATTCTTGTTGTATTTTGATTGATTTATGAAGATTCCTTCATCAATCTATTTAACTTGTAACCCCAAAAAGTAACTCAGTTCTCCCATCATACTTGTTTGATACTTGGACTGCATTAGCTTTGCAAATCTCTCATAGAGTTTATCATTAGTTGATCCAAAAATGATATCATCAACATATATCTTTAATAATAACAAGTCTTTACCATGGTATTTATAAAAGAGAGTTTTATCGATTGTACCTCTTATGAAACCACTCTCTAGAAGAAATAGAGCAAGTGTTTCATATCAGGCCCTTGGAGCTTGATTCAGTCCATAGAGTGCTTTATCCAGTAAGTAGACATGATATGGATACTTTGGATCAATGAATCCTGGAGGCTTTTGTAAGAACCCCAATTTTTGGAATTTTTGAAACACGGATAAATAGTAACTTTTGCTGATGATGCTGATTAAGGAAAATTATCAGACCACGCTATATAAGAGTACTTTTATGGAAATTCTAAGATCGTATTAGTATTCCATAAAGTAAATGAGTGTATGTAAAGGTCGTTAGAATTCGAATCCGGACACTTTGATTTTTCCCGAAAATCCACCAGATACCGAAAGAAATGAGTATAAGGTAACATGATTAAAAGGATTTAAATTCAAGGATTATAAGAGAGGATCATAAAAGGAATATAAAATATTGAGAGAGTTTTAGGGGAACCCAAGTAATAAGATCCCAGATATGATCCCTCAAACGATGAACGAGAACGAAAGTTAAGCGAACCGTAAAACAAATAAGCGACCAAGAGACAAGCTTGTACAAGAAGCCAAGGATTATGACATCATCAAACCACAAGGAAAGGACATGTGTTAAAAAGGTGACACAAGCATGGTGACATAAGCATGACAAAAAGAAGTGTGTTGTTGGTTGATTCTTGGCCATGCAAAAGTTACCATGGTAAAAGATTAAAATTTGCCAAGCCAAAAAGGAAATCAACCAAGCAAAATATCATAACACAAAAACTAAAAATTTGACTTTGCTCCCATGAAGAGAAGCTCTCGGCCAAAACAAACCCAGCAACTTGAAATTGTCATATCTCCTTCAATACTCACTCAAATGTTGTGTTCTATAGCTCGTTGGAAATGTATTGAGATGGCCTACAACTCTTATTCACAAGTATCGTCCAAATAAGCATGGTAAGACCCTCATTTTTACAGTTCTTTAAATCGTACTTTTAGAAATTTCAAAGCCTAACTTTGTGTTCTTGATTTCTTTGGAAAGATCAAGCTTGTAGGCGGCTCCCTAAGGCTTCCTAGCAACTTAACACCTACCAAGGAAGGTATAAACTTCAAATCATAGCCTTTACTTTTACTATTAGTGAGTTTGATGGTTAGTTTTCAAAATGAGAAGCATGATCTTTGATTATTTGTAGTTTGATTTGAAATTGGAGTGATTTGGTGAATGAATCTTGTTATAGTTAATAGAACTTGATTGTGGTTGGTTGAGATGAATAATCTGGAGAATAAGGACTGGTATAGTATTATGTAGTTGAGGTTTTGATGTGTTAATAATTGTGGGTTGTTTGGTGAGGTTTTGGTGTAGTGAGAAACTTGGAAAACTCGTAAATATAGCCGTCATAATGCCCGTTTTCCTTAGACTGTTGTACATGAATCTCAAACCAGATAACTCACTGACCAATCTTTAAATTTGCCATGTTTATCTAGATCATTTCGTAAGCTTCGTTTTGGTATGTGGTTCTCTTAGATCCGATTTATGGTTTAGGAGAAACGACCGTTTTAAGTAAAGGCGTTTCACGAACGAACCATTACCCCTCGCCTTACTTTGAAACCTTGGTTAAGGACTTTAAATGACTAATTGGGATATGAAACAATTATGTTAAGTGGATTAGGCAGTTGGTAAAGTACTCGCGAAAGAATCTCCTTAAAACCCTTAATGGTTAATTTATTAAAAATGGTGGAGCCAAGGGTACTCGAGCGACTTAAGAGAATCATTAAGCGCAAAGCGAGCGTTAGAGTCTAATTGGTTAAAGTATAGATTCTTAAGCGACTTTGGTTTAATTCCAACTTATATGTGGTTTATAGGTTACCAGACTCATCCCAGGACTTTTACCACCCCCAGTCGCTCAGACAAGTTTTCTACCCGTTATACTGTTGTTGTGATGTATACATATGTATATGCATTATCTTGTGATAGATGCATGGTTGTTAATTAGCAAATCTTGCGATATATTGGAGCATGTGATATGGTATATATGCATGTCTATTTCGTAATCTTGATATATATTATTGATTCAATTGCTTATAAGTTGCATAATACCTATGCTAGAGATAAGCGGTATTTGCGTATACCCTTAGTATAGGGGACCCAAAGGTGAACATTTTTCTAAAACCGGGAGTCGATGTTCCCGAGTATATATATATATTTATATATATATATGAATAGTTTTCAAGGCTATTATTCGAATAAGGTTTATTCGATAACTTTATTTTTATTAATGAATATTATTTTTAATATTCATTCGAGGGCTTATGACTCTGTTTATTTTATTTAATGAATATTATTTTGAATATTCATTCGAGGGCTTATGAATCCGTTTATTTTATTTAATGAATATTATTTTGAATATTCATTCGAGGACTTATGACTCCGATTAATTACTAATTATTATTCTTTATTTTATTAAGGAATAATGTGTCGATAATCAAACTCACTTTTGATTATTCAAATAAAGATAGTACTTTCGTATAAGTATATCTTTGGTTATTTAATATCCATTGCAAGTATATGTTTTAAAACTTCTACTTCAATTATTTTTATAAAGATTATTCTTTATGGGAATATTATTTAAATAATAATATTCAGATATTTTCTAATATATTGGGACTGATTTATTTTACTAAATCAGCATCACTCCAAACATTCTTAAAAATGTTTTCGAGTCTTCGAAATGATTTTAAAGGTTAGGGCCGATCCCAAAACTCATTTTTATATTTAAGATCCTCCTTTCGAAGGGGATTTAAATACTCGCTCAAAACCTGAGGGATCCGGCTCTGTGGGGTGTTTTATATTCGCAACAAGGTTGCTGTTTTGATAAAAGAGTTTTTGATTACTTACCCAACACTCGGGAAGTAAAATTCTTGGAACAAGTTAATCCATTAACAGGCATCGCCTGGGAAATATTGGTGAGTTTTCCTTTCCAACTAGATACGACTTCTTGGTGGAGCCGTATCAACAAGTTTCTACTTGGGGAAAGGGGGGACGACCTTTACGTTTCAGAGTCATGGATTTCATCTGAACTAGGAGTGGCGTAAGTGGTCGAGTGGCGCCGGCCCAACCTTATTATATTGGCCCAAATGGCCTGGGAGTTCCGCTAAGACGGTACATTCCTTAGGAGTCCAGTGTTCGGTTGACAAGTAAATCCGACAGGTTCTCCTCTACATGTAGAAAATGGTGGGGTTGTACTACTGCGACTGATCATCGTAAGTGGTCTTCCTGGCGCGACAAAACTCCCGTAATGAGTTCATCATCCAATTGGATATTTCTGCAACACTACCCAGAGCACTTCGATAGAAAGGCTACGGTTGGGCGATTGTTGAGTGTTGGCATGGTCGAGTTTTCGAAATGATGTTTGCATCAAATGAAGTATCTCGTAACTTCATTTTATTTTGATGATATTTTAAAGATTGATTCTATACAAGTTTTGTCTTGTAGCTTAATCTATGGGATGAACTATTTATACATTGAACGGTGGTAGTTCAAGTAGTATTCAGAAAAGATATAAGTATATTGGAGTATCTTGTAGCTTCATCTTTTAAACTTATATCTAGTAAATGATTATCTTGTGCATGTCAAAGATTTTCAGAAAAACGTTGAGACAAGGTTAGATATATGAGATCACCTTGCAACGATATTTTTATACAGTTATAAACTGGAACTCTGTGTATATTATACATGTCAGAGGATTTCAAAGATTGTGAAAAGTATATGTATATATATACTGAATATTTTGTGACTTGGTCGCGTTAAGATATCAGATTGGTTCATTTCTTCTTGACCAAGACTTTCATGAGTACTATGAGAATGCTCATATATTGTTAATTATTATACATATTATTTCGGTGGGCTTGTTGCTCACCCTTGCTTTCTTCTTTCATCACACAACATCAGATAGACAAGAAGAACAGGACCAAGCTCCCAATTCGCGAGCGGATAGGAAACGTTCCGCAGTTTCCTATAGGCGTTGATGTCGCTGTAGCTGAGGTAGGAACTACCAATAGGCTAGGATTTCAACTTTTGATGTACCAGACTTATGTATCTTTATCAATTGTAATAATGGCAAAGAAATGTAAATTTATTCAGAAACCCTTTTAAGGTGTATTGGCATATAATTTTGGAATAAAATGACTCGTGTTATTTTTGGATATTCATCTCTGAGATTATAACTTGTGGTGTGTGTGTTTATTGTGGGGTCACAGTACAGAGTAGTTGATTGTTTATTAAGATTGGGTGTTATTAAGGGAAATGGAACTCGTGACAACCCGAATCCCCGACCCCGGATTTGGGGGTGTTACAGCTTTATCCAGTAAGTAGAATGGTAGAGACATTCATTCTGAGTGGCTTTTCTTGTTCTTACACCACTGTCAGGGTTTCAAATGATTAAGTCTAGTGTGTATGACTTAGACCATTTTCTTGCAGATGAAAGTTGACTTCTTGAAGACGAACCTCCCCTTGATCCATGAACTCTCTGTTATTTCTTTGATTAGTACCACTATTGTTTTCCTGATATTCCCCCTGAATCAGTATTCCCATTATTATAAGTATTTGACTCATCAGAATTTGAGGAAGATAAGTCTAATGATCCTTCAACTGATATTTCTTGAGTTGAATCACTTATAGTAGTCTTCGGATTTGAGTCATGTTGCTCCCCCTCAACATATGCTTCAGTGTTAGAAGTATTTCCACTGTTTTGTGGAACTTCAGAGCTTTGAGTGATATCAGGATTTAGTGTATCAGAGTCAGGACTTAAAAGTTCAACGTAAGGTACTTCATTTTCAAATCTCAATTTGTCATGGTCATCTACATCTTCTAGACCTATTATCTTCTTGTCATCAAAAGATACATGTATAGAATCCATGACTGTTCTTGTTCTCAGATTGTAAACTCTGAAGGCTTTTATGGACAATGGATATCCCACAAAAATTCCTTCATCAGCTTTCAGGTGAAACTTGGTCAGCTGTTCCGAATGATTTTTGAGAACAAAACACTTACAACCAAAAATATGAAAGTACTTCAAATTTAGCTTCTTTCCCTTCACCATCTCAAATGGTGTTTTTCCATGCTTGTTGATCAATGTTGCATTTTGTGTAAAGCAAGCAATTTGCACAGCCTCAGCCCAGAAGTAGGTAGGCAATCTTGCTTCCTCTAGCATGGCTCTTGCAGCTTCTATCATAGTTATATTCTTTCTTTCAACTACTCCATTTTGGTGTGGAGTTCCAGGAGCAGAAAACTCTTGTTTTATCCCCTTGATTTTGCAGAACTCTTCCATAGAGCTATTCTTGAATTCAGTTCCATTATTACTTCCGATGATCTTCACTGTGTATGTTGATCCTTTTTCCAGCTCCCTCACATGATCAAGAAGAATGGATAGAGATTCATCCTTGGTGTGTAGAAAATACACCCATGTGTATCTTGTATATTCATCAACAATTATGAGTGTATACCTCTTCTTGGAAATTGACATAACATTCATTGGACCAAAGAGATCAATATGAAGTAGATGATATGGTTCAAGAATGGAGAATTCAGTTTTACTCTTGAAAGAAGTTTTCCTTTGCTTGGCTTTCTGGCATGAGTCACATAAGCCATCAGGAGTAAAAACTGCATTGGGCAATCCTCTCACAAGATCTTTCCTCACAAGTTCATTGATATTGTTGAAGTTGAGGTGAGAAAGTCTTTTATGCCAGTTACAGCTGTCTTCCACAGATGCTCTACTCAGTAGACAAACTTCTGAATCATCAATACTTGTGGAGACCATGGCCTCATATAAACTACCATTTCTTACACCAGTCAATGCAATCTTGCCATCAGACTTACTGACAATTTCACAATGCTCCTCATAGAAGTTGACATGGTAACCTCTGTCATAAATTTGACTCACACTGATCAGATTATGCTTGAAACCTGCAAGCAGAGCTCCATTTTCAACAATGACATTTCCAATTTTGATTTTGCCATATCCCAAGATTTTGTCTAAGTTGCCATCTCCATAAGAAACGCGTGGGCCAGCCTTCTCCTCAAATTCTGATAGCAGGGATTTATAACCAGTCATATGTCTTGAGCATCCATTGTCCAAGACTGGAGAATTCCTCCTATCACTCTGCAATCAGTAATTTGAATCAGTTGGTGTTTTTAAGGACCCGTACTTGCTTGGATCCTTTGGCCTTTTCAAGTTTGTTAGCATATACAGCAGAAGACTTTTTATCAGAGTTTATGTTATCATCCTTACTATCAGTATATATACATGCAGAAACAGATTTTGATTTAACTAAAGAGGGTTTCGGTTTATAGTAGTCATAATACAAACTGTGATACTCTTACCATTTATAAATAGAATGCCAAACACTATCACAATGAAAACAAGGACTCTGTGGTTTAAATCTAACTGTTATATTCCTAAACTCTAATTTGGAAGGAATAACATTTATCTTTGTATTCTTCTTGCAAGAATTAGCAAGATGATTAGTGCTACCACAGTTTGAACAAATCTTTATAGGTGCATTAGGAGGGGTTACATAATTTCCATTCTTATTAACACCTACCTTGCCATTCCTATTTTTCCTAGACCTTTTCCTCTTATCTTTCATGTGAATATCCTTTAGCTTTTGCTTAAGCTGTTTCTGAGTCATTGAACCAATATTTACTGATTTTATGTGAACTTGTTCACTCTTATCAGTAATCAATTTTGATCTAGGTGTTGAGGTTGTACCTTCCTCATGGATTGACTTAATAGAATTAGCACTTGGATTAAACTGAATGGTCTTTATTTGAACCTTGTTCAGTTTGACCTTGCTATCAGTTTTTATTAGTTCTATTTTCTCAGTTTCTTTTCCACTTTTCTTATCAGAATTAGATCTAGCAGAATATCCTAATCCTGATCCCCAACATCCATTCTCTAAAATTTCCAGAGTTGACTTTCCTGAGTTAGTCCAAAGTTTAATAACTTCTCTTTCTTTTGATAGCTCCTTCTCTAGATAAGCATGTTTTTCTAACAATTTTTCTTTAACATTAACAACATTATCTCTTTCTTTTTGAATTTATATCATAGAAAGCAACTCAATTTCTAGGTGATCATTCCTTTTCTTTAACACAGAGTTATCACTCTTTATTCTATTATTTTTTAAGGTTTGATCCCTATTACTAACATGAAGAGTCTTAAGAAATAATCTTAATTCATAGATATCATCAGTATCAAAAGCAAGAATAGACTGAAGTACTTTTAATTCAGCCTTGTCAGCCTCAACATCAGCTTTTTCCATGAGAGCATAATTTACTCCATCATCTGAATCTGATGAATCATCCCAGTTTCTATTCCTTGATATCAATGCTTGTTTCTTCTCAGCTCTGGATTTTCTGCAGTCAGCTGTAAAGTGTCCAATTCCATCAGAGTTGAAATATCTCTCTTTTGACTTGTCAAGTTTTCCAGATCTAGATTCCTTCCCATCAGTATTTTTTTTGGTGTTCCTCTTATCAGAGTTTGAGGAACTGAAACCTTTTCTGGAAAATCTTCTCCCTTTCTTAAAGTTCTTGTAGACCATCTTCTTGAAGCTTTTAAACAGTAGGGCGACCATTTGATCCATGTCTTCATTGTTGTTATGATCACTATCAGCATCTGATTCAGTATCAGTATTTGAGTCATCATCAGAATTTGATGATTCAGTATCTGACTTTGCAATCATGGCATTCCCTTTGGAGTAGCTTTTTCTCCTAGCTTTCTCATTTGGCTTTTCTTCAACCTTGAGTGCAACTGGTCTAGATTTAGATCCTTTCCTCTTGCTTCTTTGCTCCATCTCCAGTTTATGAGTTTTTAAAACTCCATAAATCTCATCTAGAGGTGTGTTATCAAGTTGATAGTTATCCCTTATTGATGTGACTTTAAAGTCCCACTTTTTAGGGAGAGCAGGTAAAGACTTCAAGTTTGAGTCCTCCAAATCATATTCTTTGTTGACAAGGGATAAGTCATTCAGCAACTTCTGAAATTTATCATAGATCTCAGTTAAAAACTCATTATCCCTTCAGTCAAAATGCTCATATTCTTGAGTAAGTACTGTCCAGCTGTTCTTCTTGATAGCGGTTGTACCTTGACACTTTACTTCTAAAGCATCCTATATCTCTTTTGGTGTCTTACATCCAATGACTCTATTGGACATAACATTATCAAGACTGCTGTGCAGGATGTGTCTGACCTTAGCATCCTTCATGATAGATGAGATATCTTCAGGAGAATAGTCTTTCATGTCTTTGTCTATCATCTTCTTTGGTTCTCCTGCAAGCGAAACAGCTACCTTCATTGGTCTATGAGGACAATCATAGATCCTGTTTAAATATTCAGAATCTGTGGCTTCCAAACGCATGACCATCCTGACTTTCCAGATTGGATATTCATGTATCTCCAGGATAGGCACCTTGCTTGCTTCATACCTACTCATATTGTTGCTTATCTGTGATGTGGCTGGGGGTGGCGGCTTCGGATTCTGTGTTTCTTCTTCTTTGTTCGACATTGTTGATTGATTTTCAGATCTTAAATTGTTTGTACATTAAAATGTTAACAACAAGCTCTGATACCAATTGTTAGGCCCTTAATAAACTGTAGAGGGGATGAATACGATTAATACAATCAACTCGACAAAGCTTCAACAGTTGCAACAGTTTTTATATTAATAGATAAATACTGATTATAAACGTACTCTCTCGAATGGATGAACAAATATCCTTGAGAGCTGCTAGGTTATGCGAAAGACATAACAATGTCGCAATGCATATAACATGAACCTATAAAGCACAACTACACAATGTATAAGGAATCCTATTCTATTAATAACAAGGCAACCTATACAATGCTTCTGAGATAAAGTCCTTCACTGCCTTGAGTTCATATTTCCTTTTCCTTATCAAAGATCAACTGATGTGATAAATACTGATTACATCATCTGTTGACATCATCATCCGTTAATATCATTATCAGTCGATATCATCATCTATTGATGTCATCATCATCCGTTGATATCAGTTCTGATGTGAACAATTGATAGTTTCTGCTTGATATCATCAATTGCTCCTAATATATAACAATATTTAAAGGATAGAAGTGCATAAAAAATTTAAATAGAGAAATATATATCAATTTTTCTAATAAAATGATGTAATATATACTCTTTAATATGTACCCTTTAACATCACCCACAAAGACATCGGTTTTTGAATTGACAGACATTGATTTTTAACTAATGTCTATTAGCGTTTTTCTAGTAGTGGTGAAAATTAACTCTTTTTTTCTTACTAAACCAAGAAACCAATCTGCCTCCAAGAAATTGGAACAATGACAAGTGGATATGTTAAATCAACGAGGGTTATGCAACTCTTGAAGAGAAGAAGCCTATTAATTTTGATAATACAACGGGGGATGAAGTTACGTGCAACATCGACTGTGATATCCCGTATTTTTCAGAATTATTATTATTATTATTATTTGAATATGTTTATGTGCTTTTATGATTTAGAAGGAATAAAATAATGGATATTTTATTCCTGTTTCGTGAGTTCGTGTCTTTAAATGGCATAATGTGCTAATTAAGAGTTGATGTCAATTTTAGTCAGTTATTGTGAAAGTATTTGAATACTTTTACTATTTCAAAATTTTATTTGAAAGTCGATCATTTTATCGATATCGGTAAACTAAGTGTGTCTTCCAATCCTGGGGGTTGAGTGAATATTTTACTTGCCTCAATATTTTATATGTGTCAGAAATACTATTTGGTATTTTACCCTTGTTCACCCGTGTATAGGGTGAGGTTTAAAAATATTAAAAATAATATTTTACGGCTATTTTGATACGTGATAAATGAATTATTATGTGTTTAATATTATTTAAAAGTGTGTCTTGCCATGATTTAATATACAAAGGATTTATGTGTGGTCCTGTAAGGACTAGAGTATTTTTCGGATACTCGTTACGTGTTTAAAATGCAATTGTATGAAATTAACTGCAATTTGGATGTGTGTTAAAGTGCGTTTTTATCGAGGTACTCATTTTATCTCATTTTGTGTGCATTTACATACATTATATGTGTTTTCGGGATTTTCTATTAATTTAGGAAATGTTTCGATTTCTCAAAAATCAACGGTCCGGAACCCTACCGTCGTCAAAGGCCACAAAATTCATATTTTTATTTTTATAAAATCATGCATACTTCAAATATCCATTATTTTTGAATTTTTGGATTATTCATAATTTTTAGGGAATTTTAGCATAAATTTTTGTATTTATTCGATTTAAAAATTATTCCTCATAATTATTACTTTTGGGCATATTTATTTTAATTAAGGAATAAAAACACCCTTAATTGATTTTGGGGTATTTATTTTTCCAAAATTATAAATAGCTAATTTTTTTTATTTTTAATAATTATCCAAAAATAGAAAAAAATTCAAAAAATATAGAAGATCATTTTGGGGGTGTGCTTGAGCTATGAGAATCAAACTCCAATTTGAAGGTGATTTTGAACTCCAAATCACAGGTTCGAGTAACCAAATTGAAGGTAATTGAGAGTACTATCTATATATGCCCTCAAATCATTTTGATAATTGGTAATTTTTCATTTCAAATTTTTAGGGTTTATCTTCGAAAATTGGGGCTTTTAGTTCTAGGAGTTTGTGATTGATTTTAAGGATATGAACATGTTCTCTGGGATTATAAGAGTCAAATCATGTATAGATGTAACACCCTCCAAATTCAGGGTGTAGATATGGGGGTTACTTGCCACTAATAACATTATCAAACTTGTACAGTAACTATATAAACATATAACTAACCCCTTTCTACTACTACTCAGGATCTTTTAAGGTTAAAGTATGAAAACAAGAACAATTCACTACTTTTATTACAAACCCAAATTTATAGTCTTACATGTTCTCTTTATTACAAACCAGTTATCTACACAAGTTTTAAACTAAGTTTCTTTTATTCAAACAACATCTACATCTATCCACACTATACCTGCTCAGATATCTCAAAACTCTCTTCTTGAATTGGAATTAGCATTCAGAACAATCGGTATGCTTTGATGTATCTCAACATCAAAATATTTCAGGATATATATGAAAGGAATATGTCCTAAGTCTAATCATGTATTAGGATTTAGGAATAACTTTTATGTAATCTGTTTTGATTTCATTGATATTAATAAAAGACTTGTTTTGTTTTTATTACGGGCTCTATCTATTTAAGTGTTTAAATAAGATATACCATAGTTTAGAGTAAAGCTTTTATGGATTATGATGAGCTCATAATAGTGAGACCTAAAAGATGATAACTCTAAACTTAAATAGTTCCTGGTCATAGAATTACTAACTGGTAATTAATAATCCGCAAAGATCGGTACATACTATGCTTGCTTCATTTTGAAGGATGTCTGTTCTCATAGATATTTGTGTGGTGACACTATAGCTAGTATGTAGGTGCTTATTATAGAATAAGTTCACTGAACATGACTCGCACAGCTGAACAACTGATGGAGTTCACTCACGTGTCAGCAGTTGTTCACATAGCGATAGTTGTACAAGTATCCTTAGACTTGAGGTCATCATAGTCATCTTGTGTACACTGAACTATGCTTTGGTTTAGTTCTTAGTCTCCAGTGACAATATTAGGGCTCTACTGGGTATAGGAATTTGTACACGAAGATAGTGTATGATCAATAAAGGATCTACCCCTTCCAGTGAAGGAAGCGAATGTTCAAGGCTGATCCACTTATGCTAGTTTAGGAATCTCTGGCCAGAGTGAATGAAATTAGAAAGGAGTTTCTAATTTGCATAGAACTAAGCATAGTAAATGGTAAGCAAGTGATTAAATTAGATAGGCTTGACACAAGATCCATGCCTTGTATTTAATCAGGACATTGAAGGTTAGAAGGAGTTTATTGTACGGTAACTATTCACTGAATAGGTTCTTGGTATTCTAAGCAGTGAATTCGTATTATCCGGATAGTCGCGATATGCTGAGAAGTATCCCTCACGATGTAGAATAAATATGATTAATTAATTAATCATAGTTAATAAATTAGAGAATTTATATAAATAATGATAAAATAGTTTTATTATTATTTATTTCTACTACCGGCTTAATATTGAACCTACAGGGTCACACCATTAAAAGAGAATGATTTAATGGTGGAGGAATTAATTAATAATGGCTGATAATTATTTATTTATGAAATAAATAATTAATTGACAAATTTAATAATTGATTAAATGAGATTTAATTGATTATAAATTAATTAAGAAAAGTTCTTAATATTATTAATTAAGAATTTAATTTTTGGAAATTAAATCAAGAGAGAGAATTATTTCTAAAGTGTTTAGAAAAAGGATTAATAATTAAAAGGTGTTTTAATTATTAATGAGAATAATAAATGGGTTAATAATAATAATATTTTATGGGAAAATTTCAGCTGGAAATTTTGCCTATAAATGTACTATTATAAACCCTATTTTTATTCCAACCCAAAAATTATAGAAAATCCTAATTCTCTCCACCTCCTCATCCTCCTTAGCATCGTTTTCTTGGTGGATACCGGTGGAGTGCTTCACGTTTGAGGAGCAGCTGCTAAGGATCTCCGATCGTTGCTTTTGGATCGCTATTAAAGGTTAGTAATCGATTCATATGTTTTAATCACGATTTGTATACTTTTATTTGGATTTTATATGTGTAAAAGTGTTTTACCATGCCTCCGCTGCGATTAAAATCCAACAATATAAAATATGTAATCTATTGGAATATGAATAGAGTATTCAATAGATAAAGAGAAATCAGGAATCAAAGTGAAATATCAATAAAAGAGCATTAATTATGTATCAGTGTATATGAATAAGAATTATCAGTGTTTACTAACTTGAGAATTGGAAAAGAAGAACGCAATTCATTATTCTGAATTTAAAATCGGGGAAAAACTTGCCTAATACTTGTTTTACTTCAGATATATCAAAATTCTTGAACACGGGTTGGATCCGCCTTGCTAAAGTTGTATCTATAAAAGAAAGATACTCATTTAGTTGACTTATATCGTAATCATATCTTAGTCTGAGGCCACATAGCCCTTATCGTCTACCCGTACGATTCTAACTGACTCGTATATAAATTATCTAGCAATTAGGACTCGATTAATCATATAAGTCACATAGCACATAAGCCACACAGACAATTTATATTTGAAAATGTTTTAGGATCGACATTGGATCTATACTCGCATTAACAAACAATATCTAACTCATTTTCTAATTTTTTGGGATTTATTAGACTCGTATTTATGGATAATAGGTTCTATAATTAAATAAATATCTGAAGTCGACTCATTCCTGAAATAATTTAAGACTTAAAACTATTTTTAATGGAATCAGATCATTTTCAGAGTTGAAGGGTTTTTGTTTCGCTTAAATCGGATAAACGGTTCAATTATTATTCAATAAACAAGAATAAATCAATTATTGCTCAAAATGATTAATTATTCAAAAATATAGTTGAACCTCAAATATATTTTTAAATAATTACCTAGGAAAAATCAGATTTAAAAATAATTTTTCAATAATTTTTGGAATTAAAATAAATTTATTACAAATTATCTAAATAAATTGATTAATTTTCAAATAATTAATCAATTCAAATAAATAATAAATAAATAAATAATAAATAAAATTTTGGATTTTCTAAGAATAAAAATAGTTCAGTTTTATTTATAAAATAAATCAACTAATTAATTTAATTAATCGATTTATTAATAAATAAAAACTACATTTTGGAATTTATAAAATAAATGTAAAAATAGAATAAGTCAGAAACATGTTTTTAGAAATAGATAAGGTAAAAATAGGATTAAAACAGGGTCAACCACGGGGTTAAAACCGGGTCGACTCCGGATCTTCAAGAAACCGCCGGTCACCGTTGCAGAATCCGGTACCGGCCGGTTTTTCGGCCAATACTACGGTAGGAGTAAAACGGGGCCAAACAACTCGATTCCACATGGATTTTTGCTTCGTTTTCAGTCCATATTCTATGAGAAGCTAGCCGGATTCAACAGCAATCACGAACAAGAAGATGATCACCATCTCCGCCCGAAAATAGAACTACTCCGGCGTGTCAATCAGAAAAACGGCCTCCTCGATAATCAGTTCAAAGCTACAATATATATATATATATATACCAAATCGAAGCCAATGACCCCTATATCTATTGCAATCATTCAATTACATCTCCAATTAAGCAATTAATGCAAAGAAATGAAATACTTGATAATCCATAATCCTATAAAAATAAAAACGTGATTTTTGTGGGGCTTTTGACATGCGAAGGGGCCCGAAAAAGTCATTTATCGCGAAACGAGAAAATTTATAAAATAACTGGATGTTCAGAATATCGACATGGTATAAGCCATACTAGACAGAATAAGGCCCATGATTTTATAAGAATTATCAGCTATTAAAACACTGTTTGGACCCTGCAACTTTTGAAATAAAAGCATTTGACTCATAATAAAACACCCGATAATTACCCGAAAAAATATCCTGACAATACAATACACATAGCATGTAACAACTAGGGTTTTATAACTCATTATACATAATGACATAATAAAACACATAAATCATCTTTATTAAGATATAATACAAGCGTAATTTCTCATTCGTTACAATAGATTTTGATAGTTTGATTGTCGGATAGTAATAGCCGGGTTTTTCATTTTATTCATTGTTGAAAGCTGATTTTTTGAATGATTCATGTTTTGTTGGTTGATTTTGAGTATATGAATAGATTATACGTAATTTGAGCTTCATCTTTCTATGTAACTCGTTGAAATTGGTTGATTATTGATCAGAATCATTTTTTGCCGGATTTTAGCTCGAACCGCCGGTAATCGTTTTGAATTTGGACGGGATTTGAGTTCTGGTGTAATAACCCCAATTTTTGGAATTTTTGAAACACTGATGAATAGTAACTTTTTGCTGATGATGCTGATTAAGAAAAATTATTAGACAACACTATATAGGAGTACTGTTATGGAAATTCTGAGATCGTATGGGTATTCCATAAAGTAAATGAGTGTATGTAAAGGTCGTCAGAATTCAAATCCGGACACTTTGATTTTTTTCCCAAAAATCCACCAGATACTGAAAGAATTGAGTATAAGGTAACGTGATTAAAAGGATTTATATTCAAGGATTATAAGAGATGATCAAAAAAGGAATATAAAATATTGAGAAAGGTTTAAGGGAACCCAAGTAATAAGATCCCGGATTGATCCCTCATACGACGAACGAGAACGAAAGTTAAGCGAACCGTATAACAGATAAGCGGTCATTAGCCAAGTAATTAAGGGTTAATCAAAGAGGTTAGTGGGTGATGATGTCATCATACCACAAAGGGAAGACAAGTGTAAAAAGATGACACAAGCTTGATGACATAAGCATGACAAAGGGATTTTGTTTTGTTGGTTGATTTTGGACCATGCAAAATTAACCATGGTAAAAAATTTAAATCATTGGCTAAGACAAAAAGAGAAGCAACCAAGCATTATTTCATAAAACAAAAAGAAGGAGAGTTGACTTTTGCTTCCAAGAACAAAGCTCTCGGCCAAAACAAACCCAGCAACTTAAAACTGCTATATCTCCTTCAATACTCACTCAAATGTTGTGTTCTATAGCTCGTTGGAAAGGTATTGAGATGGCCTACAACTCTTGTTCACAAGTCTCGTCCAAATAAGCATGGTAAGACCCTCATTTTTACAGTTCTTTAAATCGGACTTTTAGAAACTTCAAAGACTAACTTTGTGTTCTTGATTTCTTTGAAAAGATCAAGCTTTTAGGAAGCTCCCTAAGGCTTCCTAGCCACTTAACACCTCCCAAGGAAGGTATAAACTTCAAACCATAGCCTTTACTTTAATTATTAGTGAGTTTGATGGTTGGTTTTCTAAATGAGAAGTATGATCTTTGATTATTAGTAGTTTGATTTGAATTTGGAGTGATTTGGTGAATGAATCTTGTTATAGTTAATAGAACTTGATTGTGGTTGGTTGAGATGAAGAATCTGGATAATAAGGACTGGTATAGTATTATTTAGTTGAGGTTTTGATGTGTTAATAGTTGTGGGTTGTTTGGTGAGGTTTTGGTGTAGTGAGAAACTTGGTAATCGCGTAAACATAGCCGTCGTAATGTCCATTTTATTCAACTGCTTGTACTTAGTGTTCGGGACAGAAAGCTCACTGACCAATCTATAACCTTACCATTTTTATCTAGATCATGCCGTAAGCTTCGTTTTGGTATGTGGTTCGCTTAGATCCGATTTACGGTTTAGGAGAAACGACCGTTTTAAGTTACGGTATTTCGCGAACGAACCTTTACCCCTCGCTTAACTTTGAAACCTTGTTTAAGGCCCTTAAAAGACTAATTGGAGTATGAAACAATTATGTAAAGTGTATTAGGCAGTTGGTAGAGTACTCGCGAAAGAATCGCCTTAAAATTCTTAATGGTTAATTTATCAAAAATGGTGGAGCTGAGGGTACTCGAACGACTTATGTGATTCGTTAAGCGTAGGAGTGACCATAAGCGAACGTTAGGGTTCAATTGGTTAAAGTCTAGTTTCTTAAGCGACCGGGGTTTAATTCCGACTTATGTTGTTGTTCATAGATTATCGGACGCACTCTAAGCTTAAGTCTATCCGGGAACACTCAGACAAGTTTTCTACCCGTTATACTGTTGTTGTAATGAATATATGTATATGCATTATCTTGTGATAAGTGCATGATTGTTATTAGCAAATCTTACGATATATTGGAGCATGTGATATGGTATATATGCATGTCTATTTCGTAATCTTGATATCTAATTGTTGATTCAATTGCTTATAAGTTGCATAATACATATGCTAGAGATAAGTAGTAGTTGCGTATACCCTTTGTATAGGGGACCCAAAGGTGAACATTTTTCTAAACCGGGAGTCGATGTTTTCGAGTATAATATATATATATATATATATTGATATAGTTTTCAAAACTATTAATCGAATAAGGTTTATTCGATAACTTTACTTTATTTAATGAATATTATTTTGAATATTCATTCGAGGACTTAAGACTCCGTTTATTTTATTTAATGAATATTATTTTGAATATTCATTTGAGGACTTATGACTCCGCTTATTTATTAAATAATATTCTTTATTTTATTAAAGAATAATGTTTCGATAATCAAACTTATTTTCGATTATTCAATTAAAGATCATACTTTCGTATAAGTATATCTTTGGTTATTTATTATTCATTTCAAGTAGAAGTTTTAAAACTTTTACTTCAATTATTTTTATAAGGATTATCCTTATGGGAATATTATTTAAATAATAATATTCGGATATTTTCTAATATATCGGGACTGATTTATTTCATTTAATCAGCATTACTCCAAACATTCTTAAAAATGTTTTCGAGTCTTCAAAATGATTTTTAAAAGTTAGAGCGGATCCCAAAACTCATTTTTATATTTAAGATCTTCCTTTCGAAGGGGATTTAAATACTCGCTCAAAATCTTAGGGATCCGGCTCTGTGATGTATTTTATATTCGCAACGAGGTTGATGTTTTGAGAAAATAATTTGATTACTTGCCCAACATTCGGGAAGTAAGTCCATCTAATTGAGTCGGCATAAGCGACAGGCCGGGGTACGGTCTATGAAGGTGTAAGAGGCTGGGTGACAGTCCATCCACGCGTGAGTGGCTGGGTAACGGTCTAGGTCCTAATGCGGCCAGGGTGATGACCGGCGAGGAATTCATCCATCTACAGTAGAAAAGGTTACTTATTGGTATCTTTGCCTGATTAGCAAGATATCGGGTTTATGCCAAAATTCTTTTCTTTCCAAATTCATTGGATATTGCAACTCTGTTCATACTTTACATGACAGAGGTTTTCAGGAAATGTGTGAGAGATATATATGGATATATATATATCGGGACTTAATGAAGTATCTCATAACTTCATTTCATTCAATAATATTTCAAAGATTAAATCTATTCAAGTCTTATCTTGTAGTCTCATCTGTGTGATGAACTTTTGAAACTAATTATAACTTGAACGGTGGTAGTTCAAGTAGTATTTGGAAAAGATATAAGTATATTGGAGTATCTTGTAACTTCATCTTTTAAACTTATATGTAGTAAATGATTATCTTATCCATGTCAAAGATTTTCAGAAAAATGTTGAGACAAGGTTAGATATATGAGAACACCTTGCAACGATATTTTTATACAGTTATAAACTGGAACTCTGTGTATATTATACATGTCAGAGGATTTTAAAGATTGTGAAAAGTATATATGTATATGTATACTGAATATTTTGTGACTTGGTCGCGTTAAAATAACAAACTTGGTTCATTACTTTTTGACCAAGACTTTCATGAGTACTATGAGAATGCTCATATATTGTAATTATTATACACATTATTTCGGCGGGCTTGTTGCTCACCCTTGCTTTCTTCTTTCATCACACAACAACAGATAGACAAGATGAACAGGACTAAGCTCCCAATTTACGAGCGGATAGGAAACGTTCCGCAGTTTTCTGTAGGCGTTGATGCCGCTGTAGCTGAGGTAGAAATTACCAATAGGCTAGGCTTTCAACTTTTGTTTTACCAGACTTATGTATATTTATGAATTGTAATAATGGCAAGGAAATGTAAATTTATTCAGAAACCCTTTTTATGGTGAAATGGTTTATAATTGTGGAATAAAATGACTTGTGTTATTTTTGGTATTTATCTCTGAGACTATAACTTGTGGTGTGTGTGTGTATATTATGGGGTCACAGTACGCAGTAGTTGGTTAACTGTTAAGATTAAGTATTGATAAGGGAAATGGAACTCGTGACAACCCGAATCCTCGACCCCGGATTTGGGGGTGTTACATCTAGTAACCGTTTGATTGTGTTTTTGTTGTTGTTAGGATTCTGGGGGGATAATGAGTAGTTTGGCACTAAAATCAGGTTCGAACGGTGCTTGTATGATCGAGAAGGGCTGACGAAGAGAGGTCGCAATCCGGGAGGACCACCGGATTCTGCAGAATTCCGGCGTGTTCTTCAGGAACTCCGGTCACCTTCCCCGTTTTGCCGCCCTATGATCCAAAATCCATTAACCTAACCCCGATTTCTATGTTCCTATCTTTTAATTCTAAAATTTAATTCAAAATTCATTTTTGTTTTCAAAAATTATTTTAAATTCAAAAAATGATTTTATTATTATTTTCGAAAATCCAAAATTTGATTTAATTATTTATAATTTATTTTAATTATTTATTTTAATTATTTAATTAATTGATTAATCTATTTAATTAATTAATTTTATTTATAAATAGTTAAATAAAATATAATTATTTATAATTAAGCCAAATCATTCTTAAAATTATTTTGAGTTTTAAAAAAAATATATTTAGATATTTAAAAAATAAATTAATATTATTATTATTTGATTTATTCTTATTTTGTTCATAATTAAAAGACTGTTTGTCCGTTTAATACGAAACAAACGGGACTAGACTCGGAAAAATATTTCGCTTCCAATAAAAATACTTTTGAGACCCAAATCCTTTTGTTTCGAAAGGATTTTGACCCGATTTGATTTTAAAAATACTGAGACCTACCTTTTGATGAACTGAGTCATATGTGATATGAATTATGTGATACGTGGATTTTGTGTGTACATGATATGTGAATTAAGTGCGTACGTGGGTCAAGAGTCTTGTGTTTGACTATTTTCTTTATGTGTGGTCTATCGTGGGTAGACGATAGGGTTTTGACGTGTAGCTCGTTGAGTAATTATTGTATAGCCGATTGAAGATGTATCTTTTAATTATAGATGCGAATCATTCAAGAGTGTCATAACCGGTATTTTATTTATCCTTTAATTGATATTAATATTAATTGAGCTAATCTATAAAAATTTTATGAATATGTGTTTGTGTGATTAGAATTATGCTAAATAATTGTGTGATATTATTTAGAATTTTAGAAAATAATGAATGCATTATTTGTTATTTATGTGGGTTATAATATGCATTTTATTATTTAAGAAAAATCATTTTTATAATTATTTTATTAATAAATTTCAAATTTGATCTTATTAAATTCCTAAAATTCTAAGCTATTTTATGATGCCACTCTTTTAAATTATAGATTTATATTTTTATTTATAAAATTTATTTTTTGTATTTAATTATATTAATAATTAGTAGATTACCAATAAAACCTTGCATGCAACTTCCACTCAATAGAAGAGAAGGGCATTGTTGACATTTCCAACCCCACTAGAACTTCTTGGACTAGACTAATTACCCTTATAACCTTGCATACAATCCTTGTTAGTTAAGGGAGAGGGGAAAAGAAGTAAATTACCCAATCCACTACCCATTTTATATCAAGCAAAATGATAAAAGAGAGATCATTCTCCACTTGCACACACCACCCCCACCACCACCCTCCTCCCCCCTCTCCTTTCTCTCTCGGCCGAAGCCCTCACCCCCATCCTTTGTCCATTTTTCTTCCTCCATTATTCAAGTTTCTTTCAAAAATCACTCTCTTAAAACTTAAACCTTTGGTTAGTAAGTAAATTATGTGATATAGTACTTGGTTGTAGCTTGCGTGTTGGAGTTAAGGTAAGTTTAAAGATGAAGACCTTTATTCTTATAAATTTAAGGTCCAAATCATAAGGCAAAATTGTCAAGAGTGGAAATGGTTAGTGGACAAGTGTTTTCACTCCCATGATTACCATTTCACTCCCTTCATTCAGCAATGACTCCTTAGGAGCCGAATGGAATGAGTATTGTTGATCAAAATTTGTTTTAAAATGTTATGTGATGAGATCATACTTTAAGTGAACTTGTTATGTGTCGCATATTGTTCAAAACCAGGTTTTGTGTTGAATCATCTACTTTAAAATCCTTGCATGTCATGGAATAGTTGGGATATTATGTTGATAGTGGTTTCATGTTAGTTTTATGCATAAAAACTTGTAGTTCTAGGGATGCATGTTGAAAACTAGACTAGATGCTTGATTTTTGGCCTTAAATTGATTGCATGCACTTGATTATGATTTATTTTGATAAGTTTGAGTATGCCATGTTTTTAAGTAAGTTTAATCAATAGATATCATACTTTTAAACTTCGATTTATGAAGAAAAATTATATTGTATTTTCGAAAACAAAGAATAAGTGCTAATATATTTATCATACCTTTGTGTCATTCGATTTTTTGGTTATTTTTGGAGCATTTGATGAGTTTATTTGATAGTTAATAAAGTGCTTAAGTTTGTCGTGATATTAAGTCTTGAATGATCTCATGGGGTTTTGGTTTTCACTCGAATAAGGGAGATAAGGTGGAAGGAGTTAGAATAGATTTCCAGCATTTTCTGAATTTGAGGTTTGGTTTGTGAGTGGGAAATGAATGAGCATTTGTTAGGCACTAGAAGGCCTAAGCTACCAGGGGTTAGGAATTGACCTATAGTCGATCCCAAAAGCTTTAAATTAGAGAAATCAATCCATTTAATTAGGTGCATAAGTCAAAACTTGAATTCTGCCTGAATAGGGACAGTTTTAGGTAGGAGCAAGTTTGAGCTTAGAATGTGATGTCATGGGTAGGCCCTCATTTGGCCTCGATTAGAACTGATACTAGGGAGTATGTGGGAGGTTTGCAAGCCATATTTTGGAGGTTTAGAGTTAAAACCAAGGGTATAAAGTGAGAGCAAAATAGGGCAGTTTGAGTGTCATTGGAACAAGGGAGAGTCAACTTCGGGAGTAGGCCCAGGGAGGCCTAAGATAGGCCTTGGTGTCATTCTAAGTACAAAAGTTAGATTTAGGTTCTGAGATTCCACTGTAGTAATTTGAGTGGCAAACATTGAGTGGAAGGGGATCAATGTTAGGCACAAAACACGCGTTAATAATTCACGCAAGTATACGCATTCGCAAGTAATATAGAATAAATTCTAGTTCGTTCTTACAGAGACTCAGACTAATTATGTTCAATTAACACTTACTCACCAATGTATAATTACTTCTCAATATCAAGACAATAACACTTTGATTTGATTAACCAATTATTAACTATAATTAACTACGAGAATTAAACACTTAATAGACACTTGAATTAACAATATTAAACACACATGAGATCATAACTTCATTATTACTTCCTTCAATAGTTATCGTTATTACCCTTAGCATGAAACGATGATGATATTAATCGAACAACACGAAACTGATAAAAGCCAACTTTCGTTGTACCAATACCATTCTACCAAACATCCACAATTAAGATAAAAGTTGAATAGGCATCAATTATGTTGAGACCCTATATATCTACAGAATTTGACAACATAACGATTTAAGCACAAGTTATTCCTTATGATTATACAGGGCAAGTAAAACTGTTAGAGTTACCCACTAATCATGCATACACATACATGAACCTATGCTAGCATGGCAAGTTCTAAACCTCAAGATCCACCGTCGCTTCACAAGAGATTAACACCATATCTTATATGTTCGCGACGCACATAAGACGAATAAGCGCAACCTATGCTAGATATCATACAATCATCACACACTAAGGTATTAAAAAACTAACTAAAGAATTCCATAGTAAATCTGTTACGATCCCATGATCACGATTAGCCCGTGATAGAACTCATCATCACCATGGGTTCATATGAAAACATGATAATAACACACAAGATAAACTAATAAAAATACTTATTAAAACCAGAGTACGTCACAAGAGTAATAAGGTTCAAAGTAAAGAAAACTAGCATCCACTGATACAACGAATAAAAGAATCACAAGAAAACGTATGCTTCCTCTTCTTCGTTGCGATGTGCTAAAACGGTCTTCTTCATTCTCTCCTTGCTCCTTGATTGATACAACCATTATATGAAATGTCTCTGAAAACTACTTATATAGAACCCCACAAGACCCAGCCATCTCAGAAGTCAGAAGTCCAACAGAATAAGGACTGTAAAAAATCAGTATAAAAAATTATGCCCCTGAGCGGCCGCCCAGCAATCTTGAGCGAGCGTCCAGCTTCCTGAGCGGACGCCCGGCTTTCCTGAGCGGACGCCCGGCTTTCCTGAGCGGGCGCCCAGCTGCTTACTGGAAAAATTATTATTCTGCTCCCGTTTTTTGCTGCGTTCTGCTCCTAACTTCCCACGTCCAATGCCAAGCACTCCCCTAGGCTTATTCCCTTGAAATGCACAAACACTAGAAAAACGCATCAAATACATAAAATACTTGATTTCAAGACATCAATTCAAGCCATTATAAGACATTCTAAGTGGTATAAAATGCCACTTATCACACCCCCAAATTTAAATCGATGTTTGTCCTCAAGCGTCACAGACTCAAAAACAAAACAAAAACATGCATGAATGCAAACTACATGAAATGTCGCGATCCCCCTCACAATGACTAAACCAACCAACTCAAAACATCTCCACAAATGCAGTTAGGCGAATAAAGATCAATCAAATCATGCACACTAACATACAACTAGAAACGTGGTGTGTGCCGATGCTTAACAGATATGCTTCGAAACTAGACCAATTATCATAACTCGATTATCCTCAAGGCAATCACATGATTATATGAAGAATAAATTCTAGGCACAAAATGACTTATAACATTTCAAGATCACTGGAGCTTATTACGGAATCATGCTTTTATTCAGCACAACAACAAATGCTTACTTGACCGTGTAATGAGTGAGGTCCACAAAAGACTTATGCAATAGCATTCATTTAGCGAGTGTTAGGTTAGTGGATCCTAGACTATAAAAGCCTTAGGTCACTAGGCACAAAGTCCCCTAAAAACTTAATAACCCGAATACCAAAGAGCCCACTCGTGATCAATTATGCATTAACTCTTTATTTTTTTCTCTTTTTTCTTTCTTTTTTTTCTTTTTTCTTCTATTTTTTTTCTTTTTTTTAAAAATTTCTGAGCAAGTGCGTTTCACTCCATCTTGCTCAACCCTAGACTACTCGCATAAAAATACAAGTCGGCTACTAACCATTTGACGCCTAGCCACAATTAGCAATGAATTCCAATTTTTACTCTAATTTTTTTCTTTTAATGCCTTTTATCATTAAGAGCCTATCATAAATTCTAAGCATAATCAATAGATTAACCTCAAAAACCATCAAACCATGACAACCATCTAGTCCTTAAGCATACTCTAAGACTTAGTGAAATTACAAGTGTATCTAGCATGCATGTCAACCTACAAGACTCAATCATCACTCTAACTCTATCACTACACTTGCATCAATATTACAAATTAATCGGTAAAGCAACACAAAAGGGATCATGATATATACACGAGCTAAATGACATGATAAATAAAGCTATAAAATAAAAAAATATATATATGGCAAAAATATGCAATTATATGAACTAAACTATTATGAATATGCAACTACATGACACACACACACAAATATTCCATAACTACCCCCCCCCAAACTTAAAATCTTCACTATCCCCAGCGAAGGTAGTAGAAAGGAACACAGGGTATAACTACTCGGAGAAATCATCATCATCACCCTCAGAGGGTGGAGTATCAGGAGGTGGATAAACAGAGTCCTCACCAAAAACGGGTCACTGGATGTCAGCTCCAAGGCCTCTGAAAGCAGTCCCAGGTGCAAGGGTGAGCTCCTGAGCGAACCTACTCTGCGACTCATACATCGCATCCATCCTCCTCGACAGCCTCCTATACTAGGCATCAGTCATCCCAGCACCTTCCTGGGCTCTAGAAGAGCCTGCCTCATCAGGAACCTGACTGGGCCTAGCCATGGTAGCATCAGCTGCTGGACATCCTCCTGGAAGACGATAACCCAAACCATGCTCCTCGGGCTCTCCACCCGTCCACTCCTGTATCGCATTCAGAGTCGCTGAGTAAATAGGAGCGGTTGACATCTGTAACTGCTCGTGAGAAGGCCAATGCACTCCCACTACACTGCACAGCGTCGTGACAGTAGATGCATAAGGGATGTTCATGTGCTTCGCCCCCCTCAAAAACTTCAGAATCCCTTGGTAGATGAACTCACCAAGGTCCACATAATACTCCTCATTTAAGATCCCCCATAACAACCTTGCTCGCTCAACTGTAACCTCATGTGCATGTGAAGTAGGCAAAATATTAACACAAATAAAGGCATTCCATGCACGGACATACCTATTCATTGCAATCGCTGGAAAAGAATGATACTTGTTAGATCCAGTCTTGAACCTCCACACCGTGCCCGGCTGATAGAGAGTAGCACAAATCAAATCCAAATCAAAATCCTCGGGGGTCTTCTCATTCCAATTCTCCTCCGTGGGCTTCCGTTGTCGATGTCCAATCACACGACGAATCGCCGCGGGTTGATAATCAACTGTAAGCCCACGAATAACAGTAAACCCATTCTTGTCCGCCTTTGCGTTCGCATAAAACTCGCGAACCACACTCATTGGAACCGCCTCCGGCGACTCACAAAAAGAAATCCACCCCTTAACCGCAATCATCGGCAACAACTCACCATCCCTCCTCGATGGTAAAAATCCCCTCTCCTTCAAAATCGGCTTACCCAGAAGCCTAGTATACTCCTCCTCAGCAGCCCTATCCAACAAATGAGGTCTCGCAGCAGTTCCCCTCGAAGAATCAGCAGTAGGAATGGTGTTGCTGCTATCAATAGTTCGGGATCCTTTAGGTGCCATTGAAACTGAGAAAAAGTGTTTACGAGTTGTGTTTTGAGTATAGGAGAGAGTTTTAAGGTTGAAAGTATATGGGAGTGTATATGGAGGAGTTGTATGTATATATAGGGTAGGAATTAGGGTTAAAATTTGAGTAGGAGTGGGGTTTTTGGGAGATAAAACGTGGGTTATGGGAAAATAAATCGTGGGTTGTGGGTTGTATATTGTTTTTGAATTTTTCTGATTTTTTTGGATTTTTTATAAGGCAAAAACAATTTCAGACAGTCGGGTCCTGAGCGGTCGCTCAGAAAAGCTGAGCGGGCGCCCAGCATCCTGAGCGGCCGCCCAGCAAGGCTGAGCGGGCGTCCAGAGGGTCTCTGGAATTTTTTTTTCTTGCCCAGATTTTTCTGATTTTTTTGTGGTTTTGGATAGGTGGTTAACTTCTAAGGGTTCCTATAGTCACAAATCTTGGGTTGCCTCCCAAGAAGCGCTTCTTTTACGTCATTAGCTTGATTTAGAGTACTTTGATCACATTGACAATAAAACGGCACTAACCACTTCCCGGTTTGCCATGTCCCCATAGTAATGCTTCAATCTCTGATCATTAACCTTGAATGGTTGGCCCGGTTCATTCTCAAAAATCTCCACCGCTCCATGTGGAAACACAGTTTTGACAATAAAAGGTCCAGACCACCTTGATTTCAACTTTTCAGGAAAAAGTCAGAGACGAGAGTTGAATAAAAGAACTTGTTGCCCCGGCACAAATGACTTAGGGGATAGCTTCCTGCCGTGCCACCTTTTTACTTTTTCCTTGTACATTTTATTGTTCTCATACGCTTGAAGTCGAAATTCATCAAGTTCATTTAACTGAAGCATTCGCTTCTTCCCAGCTGCATCTAGATCAAGGTTCAACTTCTTCAACACCCAATAAGCCTTATGCTCAAGCTCCACAGGTAAATGACACCCCTTACCATAAACAAGTTAAAATGGGGCATCCCAAGTGGAGTCTTATATGCTGTTCTATAAGCCCAAACAGCTTCATCGAGCTTTAAAGACCAATCCTTCATTGATGGACAAACAACTTTCTCTAGGATGCGCTTGATCTCTCTATTAGACGCTTCAGCTTGACCATTCATTTGCGGATGATAGGCAGTAGCAACACAATGATTCACATTGTAGCGTTGCATCATAGAAGTGAACTTACGGTTGCAGAAATGCGACCCTTCATCAGTTATAATTACTCGTGGCGTTCCAAACCTTGTGAAAATCTGCTTATAAAGAAAATTCAACACTACCTTTGCATAATTCATTGGTAGAGCCTTGACTTCTACCCATTTTGAGACATAATCGATTGCCAGCAAGATGTATTGATTATTGCAGGACAAGACAAATGGTCCCATAAAATTGGTTCCCCAAACATCAAAGACCTCGACTTCAAGCATCACATTTAACGACATCCCATCCTTCCTCGTAAGATTCCCCACCCTTTGGCAACGATCATACCTTAAAACGAACTGATGTGCATCTTTAAACAAAGTAGGCCAGAAAAAACCTGCTTGCAGAATATGAGCTGTTGTCTTTTCACCACCATAATATCCACCATAAACTGTGGAATGGCAGTCTCGTAATATCCCATCCGTCTCACAGAATGGGATACATCTCCTGATGATTTGGTCAGCTCCTTGTCTAAACAAATACGGTTCATCCCACATGTACCACTTCGCCTCATATAGAAACTTCTTCTTTTGAGCTGCATTCATATTAGGAGGCATTATATTGCTGACAAGATAGTTCACAATATCTACGAACCATGGCTCTTCTTCCTGAACTGCGAACAACTGCTCATCCGGAAAAGATTCGTTGATCAATGTCTTATCATGTGAAGTAGAATCGGGATTCTCCAATCTAGAGAGATGGTCAGCTACTTAATTCTCAGTACCTTTTCGATTCTTGATCTCTAACTCAAATTCCTGTAGCAAGAGCACCCAACGAATAAGTCTAGGCTTCGAATCCTTCTTTGAGACCAAATAGCGAATGGCAGCATGATCAGTGAATACTGTCACCTTTGTCCCAAGTAGATAAGATCAAAATTTTTCGAACCCAAAGACTATAGCCAAGAGCTCCTTCTCAGTAGTGGTGTAGTTAATTTAAGCTCCATTTAGAGTCTTACTCGCATAGTAGACCACATGAAAAAGATTATTCTTGCGCTACCCAAGAACTGCTCCCACTGCATAATCACTCACATCACACATCATCTCAAAAGGTTCTATCCAATCAGGTGCCGTAATAACTGGTGCAGTTATCAAACTCTTCTTGAGAGTCTCGAATGCCGCCAAGCATTCATCATCAAATTTGAAAGGCACATCTTTCTCGAGCAAGTTGCACAATGGTTTAGATATCTTCGAGAAGTCCTTGATGAAACGACGATAAAAACCCGCATGACCAAGAAAACTACGGATTCCCTTCACAGAAATAGGTGGTGGAAGATTTTCAATGACTCCCACATTGGCTTTGTCCACCTCAAGACCCTTGCTAGAGACTTTATGCCCAAGAATAATGCCTTCACGCACCATAAAGTGACATTTTTCCCAGTTGAGCACCAAATTAGTTTCCACACACCTTTTGAGCACCGAACGAAGATTATTCAAACATTCATCATACGAATATCCAAAGACGGAGAAGTCGTCCATGAACACTTCGACATTGTTTCCAATCATATCAGAGAATATAGCCATCATACATCTCTGAAAAGTGGCAGGTGCACCACATAAGCCAAACGATACTCTGCGAAAAGCAAATGTGCCAAATGGACAAGTGAAAGTAGTATTTTCTTGGTCTTCTGGTGCAATGCAAATCTGATTATACCCCGAATAGCCATCCAGAAGACAATAATACTCATGACCGGCCAACCTGTCAAGCATCTGATCAATAAATGGAAGAGGGAAGTGATCCTTTCTCGTGGTTTTGTTAAACTTTCTGTAATCCATGCATACCCTCCATCCTGTGACTGTTCGAGTGGGGATGAGCTCGTTCTTCTCATTTGCTACCACAGTTATACCTCCTTTCTTAGGTACACATTCCACGGGGCTCACCCAAGAACTGTCAAAAATAGGATATATGATTCCTGCATCCAGCCACTTCAGAATTTCTTTCTTCACCACTTCTTTCATGATAGGATTAAGTCGTCGCTATTGCTCAACAGTCGGCTTACTACCTTCCTCTAGCAGAATTTTATGCATGCAGTACGAAGGGTTGATCCTTTTGATATCTGCTATAGTCCATCCGATAGCCGATTTGAATTCTCTCAAGATCCTCAAGAGCTTGTCCTCCTCACTACCTGAAAGGTCAGATGCAATAATAACATGTAAAGTAGATACATCACCTAAAAAGCATACCTCAAGTGTTCAGGCAATGGTTTAAGCTCCAAAGTAGGTGCTTCCTCAATAGATGGTTTGAGCTTCCCTTCAGCATTCTTGAGATCAGAAGTACCAAGAGATTCAAATGGCATGTCTAGCTTTCGCTTCCAAGGAGAAGTATTTAGATATTGTAGTTGCTCATTGCCATCCTCATCATCACTGTCAAACTCCCCCACTAAGGCTTTCTCTAAGGCATCAGATATTAGCATATGATCAAGTTCTGAAGTTACCGCATAATCAATCAAATCCACCCTTAAGCACTCCTCGTCTTCTGTACGGAATTTCATCACCTTGAATACATTGAATGTCACATCCTGATCCTGCACCCTCATAGTAAGTTCACCTTTCTGCACATCTATCAAGGTACGGCCTGTAGCCAAGAAAGGTCTTCCCAAGATTATGGGAATCTTCTTATCTTCCTCGAAATCCAAAATGACAAAGCCTGCAAGGAAGAAGAGCTTATCCACCTTTACTAACACATCATCCACTATGCCTCGTGGATATGTAATAGAATGATCAGCCAATTGTAGAGACATGTAGGTGGGCTTTGGATCAGGCGAATTCAACTTTTTGAAGATAGACAATGGCATTAGATTGATGCTTGCTCCCAAATCGTACAGGCATTTGTCAAAAAAAAACTTGCCAATGGTGCAAGGAATGGTGAAGCTACCTGGATCTTTAAGATTTGGAGGCAATTTTTGTTGCAGCACAACACTACACTCTTCCGTTAGAGCAACGGTCTCAAGGTCATCCTGTTTCACCTTCCTTGAAAGAATACTCTTCATGAATTTTGCATAACTAGGCATTTGCTCCAGAGCCTCAGCGAAAGGTATGTTGATGTGAAGTTTCTTGAACACCTCTAAAAACTTACCGAACTGCTTATCCAGCTTTTATTGTTGTAATCTCTTAGGAAAAAGTGGTGGAGGATAGAGCTATTTCTCCCCTGTATTACCCTCAGGCAGAGTGTGTTTAACAGTAGTCTTCCTTGGTTCCGCCGCTTTCTCCTTTTGCTTCTCTTCTTCATCAATAACTTCAGTTTCTCCGTCTTTCGCTTTTTCAGCATCAGCAACTTTTCCAGACCTTAAGATAATGGCCTTGACTTGCTCTTTAGCTTCCTTCCTGCCTGGCACTTCAGTATCGCTGGGAAGTGTGCTAGGTTGACGATTGAGCACTGCATTGGCTATTTGACCGATTTGATTTTCCAAGGTCTTGATAGAAACAGCCTAACTTTTGCACAACAGCTTGAGCTCCTCGAAATCAGCATTAGAAGGTGGAGCAGCACCTCCTTGTTGAGGATATGATTGCCTTTGACGTAATGTTGTGGTTGCTGGAATCCCGGTGGATTAAACTGTTTACTGATAGGCTGCTGATATGGTTGCTGAACAACATTTTGATTATTGCTCCAGCTGAAATTGGGATGATTTCTATTGTTAGGATGATAAGTAGCTGGCACAGGCTGCTGCGGTCGCTGATAATTGTTCACATACTAAATAGATTCATTCACAAGAGAACACTGATCCGTAACATGAGAGCCTGCACAAAGCTCACAGACCATAGCTATATGATTGACTCCATAGGTGGCTAAAGAATCGACCTTCAAAGACAGCGCTTGGAGCTGCGCTACAATAGCTGTAGCTGCATCAACTTCTAGAATACCTGCTACCTTCCCAAGAATCATCCTTTGAGTTGGGTTTTGATGCTCATTTGCAGCCATAGTTTCAATAAGATTATAAGCCCCAGTATAGCTTTTGGCCCACAAGGCGCCTCCAGCTGCTGCATCGAGCATGGGCCTAGATTGGGCCCCCAAACCATTATAGAAACCAGTGATCACCATCCAGTCAGGCATACCATGATGTGGACACTTTCTCAACATCTCCTTGTAGCGCTCCCAAGCTTCACACATAGATTCTATTGGTTTCTGTGTAAACTGAGTAAGAGCACTCCTCATAGCTGCAGTCTTCGCCATTGGAAAGAACTTCACCAGAAACTTTTGCGCAAGATCTTGCCAAGTAGTGATGGACCCAGCTGATTCAGAATGTAACCAGTCCTTAGTTTTATCCCTCAGAGAGAATGGGAAAAGCCTCATCTTGATAGCCTCATCAGTCACACCATTATATATGAAAGTACTACAGATCTCGACAAAATTCCTGATATGCATGTTGGGGTCTTCAGTCGCAGCACCTCCGAAAGAAACAAAATTTTGCACCATCTGAATAGTGCCCGGCTTGATTTCAAAAGTGTTAGCCTGAATAGCCGGATGAAGGATGCTTGACTGAATGTCATCAATTTAAGGCAGAGAAAAGTCCATAAGAGCTAGATATGCCGTAACTATACGATCATCCATGATTATTGGTTCTTTCTGCTAACTCTCTTTATCCGAATCTTCAAAATCTATCTTCTCCGAAATATCAAGAACTGGGTCTTTCTCCTCAGTCGTATCTAAAGTCCTCTTGCGAGTACGAGAACGTGTTTGCATAAACGCTCGCTAAAGTACCTGAAACACAACCGGAAACAATAAGTAACATGTCTTAATCAATGAGTCCTAATAACCATTGATGGTAAGTACATAAACTAAACAAACACGCCGAGTCCCCGGCAGTGGCGCCAAAAACTTGTTAGGCACAAAACACGCGCTAATAATTCACGCAAGTATACGCGTTCGCAAGTAATATAGAATAAATTCTAGTTCGTTCCCACAGAGACTCAGACTAATTATGTTCAATTAACACTTACTTACCAATGTATAATTACTTCTCAATGTCAAGACAATAACACTTTGATTTGATTAACTAATTATTAACTATAATTAACTACGAGAATTAAACACTTAATTGACACTTGAATTAACAATATTAAACACACATGAGGTCATAACTTCATTACAACTTTCTTCAATAGTTATCGTTATTACCCTTAGCATGAAACGATGATGATATTAATCGAACAACATGAAACTAAGAAAAGCCAACTTTCGTTGTACCAATACCATTCTACCAAACATCCACAATTAAGATAGAAGTTGAATAGTCATCAATTATGTTGAGACCCTATATGTCTACAAAATTTGACAACATAATGATTTAAGCACAATTTATTCCTTATGATTACACAGGGCAACTAAACGGTTAGAGTTACCCACTAATCATGCATATACATACATGAACCTATGCTAGCATGGCAAGTTCTAAACCTCAAGATCCATCGTCGCTTCACAAGAGATTAACACCCTATCTTATATGTTCGCGACGCACATAAGACGAATAAGCGTAACCTATGCTAGATATCATACAATCATCACACACTAAGGTATTAAACAACTAACTAAAGAATTCCATAGTAAATTCGTTACGACCCCATGATAACGATTAGCCCATGATAGAACTCATAGTCTTCTTCATTCTCTCCTTGCTCCTTGATTGATACAACCATTATATGAAACGTCTCTGAAAACTACTTATATAGAAGCCCACAAGACCCAGCCATCTCAGAAGTTAGAAGTCCAACAGAATAAGGACTGTAAAAAATCAGTATAAAAAATTACGCCCCTGAGCGGCCGCCCAGCAATCCTGAGCGGGCGCCCAGCTTCCTTAGCGGACGCCCGGATTTCCTGAGCGGGCGCCCAGCTGCTTACTGGAAAAATAATTATTCTGCTCCCGTTTTCTGCTACGTTCTGCTCCTAACTTCCCACGTCCAACGCCAAGCACTCCCCTAGGCTTATTCCTAATGAAATCTCCCCAGAATCGCAAGTTATACCCTGAAATGCACAAACACTAGAAAAACACATCAAATACACAAAATACTTGATTTCAAGACATCAATTCAAGCCATTATAAGACATTCTAAGTGGTATAAAATGCCACTTATCAATCAATGACCCTGGAAACCATTCGATGTCACCTAGGTGTCGAACTTAGGAGCATTTTGACTTCACACTTAGTTTTTGCATTCTTAGAAGTAAGGCCTGAGTTGACCATTGAGTTCAGATGATAGTTAGAGGTTATTAGGAGGTTTGGCCGTGGTTTTGGTCAAGTGAAATGAGTTTGGCTTATAAGGGCACTTCGAGTTTGGAGAGATAGTTAGGTTGCACTAGGCTAGTTAATCACCTCCAGTCATTTTTGTTGGTGGAGTGTGATCATTCAATACTTAATCATGCACCATGTTTAAATAATATGTTATATGATTAAATGTGTTATGTGCTTCTAAATGATTACTTGGGACATGATTCTATTATGTGTATACTAGGAGTCGAATGTGTAAGTAGGCCTAAGTGCCACTATGATTTGAATTTTCTAACTAGGATGGAGAATTTGTAAGAGTGTATCTTGATGAGGTCTAATATTCTGTGTAGGCTCAGGAGAAGATAGTAAGCTTGCTGTCAAAGTCTAGTAGTGCTCCAGGTTGCTTCCACGATCAAGACGAGAGTTAGTCCAACCTTCTTAAGGCAAGTATTTTTGCCCTCACTTATCGTCTAGTGATGTTTTCATTAAATTATATATTGCAAGTGTACCAAAACATTCTTTTGAATTATGATAGCATGCTCGTATAATGATCATTAATATTATTGTCATTATGATATATCGTTACAAATACTCTGATCTTAGATTGGGATATTGCAAATGTTGTGCCATGCTTACGGTTATTGGACTTGTTTTAAGTCTGTTTATGCGCTTATAAAAATCACACCCTTATAAACTATAAAACCTCATATGCTATGATAGTGTAATCTCTATTGATTAACCTCCATTCTTTTTACACTTACACCTCCGAGTTACCATCTCTTTACATAAATCCTTACAATCATACCCAATCTTTGTCACTGGATATATCCCATATATAACCCTCAAATTTGAGATCTCTATCTTGTAGAATAACGTTATAATTCTTTTTCAATACTTTCTTCCCTGGTTGTCAAACCGTTGCTGACAATCTTTGAAAACCCTGCTAGTGAGAAGTCAAATCATTCCGATAAGAGTTTCATCACTCGAATCCTTGATTGATGATTTAAACCCCTTTTGTTTAGATTTTTGTAAAGTTCTCCTTGGCATCAGTTTTATAAAAGATAATTGCTCTTTAAATAAAAGAATGTTTTCATGAGATTGGTGAAGTGGACTAAGACGCAAGTCCCTTTCACACTTATTATATTAGGTCAAAAGATGCCTAGGGATCCCATTAAATTGTTAAGAACCTAGCGAGGTTCGGGATTACTTCGCGGTTGATCACCAGCTGCAATCTGTAGCGTCATAAAATGATTTTGCGCAATGATTTGGTTATAAATGTTTTGACTTGAATAACGATGACATACACCTCAATTTCCAGATATAAATTGCTATGATGTTAAATTCTGTCTTATGATATACCTTGCTGAGCGCTTGGCTCACTTCTTGCTTTTCAATCATGTTATTTCAGCTAGCAAGTATGGTTAAATTCAAGCAGACTGCTCGTAAGTCTACCTACCGGTGGAGATGCTGAGGCTTATGTGAAAGCTCAGGTAGTATAGTTGGAGTTTGTGTGAGGACCAGTAGCTTTATATATATATAAGTTGTAATAGTTGTAGTGTTGGACTGTTCATATACTAAACCTTTACGATCTTGGATTCTATTGTGTAACAGCCATTTGTAATAACTTTATATTTATTCAGTTGTAATTTGTTAGTGTTATTTTGGGGTTGTGACAGGTTTGGTATCAGAGCCAAGGTTTAGAGTCCCTGAACAGTCCATATAGGTTATAGGGTATATATATAGGAAATACGAGAGTGTAAGTAGATATTATTTGAGTAAGTCGCTAATATTTTCCTTCGTATATATTGTTTCTCAGCAAAGGATGCATTATTCTTCGTCCTCGGTGCCATCTGACACTATAGCATTCTCCGTGTACGCTGACTTGAGGCTCCAGTTTGATGGGCTCCAAGGGAAGTACGGCCGACTTATGGAGTGACTGAATGTAGCTTTTCAGGATGATACGCGGCTTAAGGAGGAACCTAAGGCACAGTTGATTGCGAGACTCGAGTCCTTGACACAGTTCGTTAACACTAAGCTTGGGGAGATGCCAGCACACCGTGACTGCAGCAGCCAGTACACCATCCAGATGGTAGCGGATGAACTTCAGGGCATTGTGAAGGTGCTTCAGGGAGAGCAGTGGGAAGAGATCCCGATAGCTCAAGATGTTAACGAGGAGACCTAGGTAGATGACCGTTAGCCTAAATTAGGAGCCAGACTTCCTATTCCCGTTCCAGTTGGATACCCTTTATATTGATTATATTTCTCGAATTATGTAGTTTCTTTATTTCCTTTTAGAACTGTGATGTCGTTGACCTTTAAAATTTGAACCTTATTTGGTTGGTTTGTAAGATAACTTTGTTTTAATGATTAATGCACTATCATTTCGTTTCACTATCGTTTCGTTTCGTTATCGTTCAATTTAGCTTCGCTTTCATTTCTAGAATTGTATATCAACTCATTTGCTAATATTTGAAATCCGAATGCATGTGATCCCCTTAATTTCGTAGCACCTTGGCTTTGAAATGATTACTACACCCCTAACTGTTACATATTAAATTCTCAATGATCAGAAGAAGCTCAGGACCTAGCTGTTTGGTGTCATCAATATTTGATGTGTCGTCAGGATTTGACACATCATCAGCATTTGGATGTCATCAGTATTTGAAGACAGTCAGCTTAAAAGATTTGTTATGTTCCTTGTATTGTGGAGTAGATATCTTTTACATCCGAGTTAAAGGATTTTATCTATTCAGTTGAAGATATGTATCAGTTTCAGTTAGCTTTTGATAATGCATATCTTAGATTGATTTCTTGTAGCTGTGTAGTATAAACACAGTTTAGGTCATCACATAGTGTATCGATCTCGAGTATCATTCGACCTAGCAGCTCTCAAGAACATCAGTATTTCTTGAGAGAATTTTGTAACAGTTTTTATCAGATATATAAAAAATTGTTATATTTTGTTACTTGTTCGAAACATTTATACAATTATATCCAACACCCCTTAAACAATTGTATCGTTATTGGGCAACAATTGGTATCATAGCACACTGATAAATTTACAATCAGAAATGATCTAAACATGTCTCTGAACAAGTATGAAAGCATTAAAATCTCCATTCTGAAAAAGACTGAATATCCAACATGGAAGGTGAAGATGCTTATGCACCTGGAAGCTACAGATCCAGATTATCTCGACGTGATTAATGATGGACCATACATGCCAACAAAACTAGTGCCTACAACTCCCACTGTTGCTGAACACTATCAGCTAAAGGAGAAGAGTGAGTGGACACTAGAAGAGAAAGTAGTTGTGCTGAAAGATGCAAAGGTAAGAAACATTTTGCATAGCAGTCTTGATTCTGTGATGTCAAACAGGTTCATAGCCTACAAGACTGCCAAAGAGATTTGGGATGCTCTGGAAACTCAATGTCAAGGAACCATGGCCATCAAGAAGAACAGAAGGGCTGTTTTGATTCAAGAATATGAACACTTTGAGGCCAAGCCTGATGAAAGTCTCACTGGCATCTATGACAGATTTATGACCCTGCTCAACAATCTATCTTTTGTGGGAAAGGTGTATGATCGAGAGGATTCAAACACCAAGTTTCTGAGAGCCTTGAGTGAAGAATGGGAGAATCAGACTTTAAATGGGAGAATCAGACTTTAATCATATGACAACAGTATGATTTGGAAATAATTACTCTGGATGAAGTCTATGGCATGCTGAGAACTCATGATTTGGAAGTCCAGCAAAGGAAACAGAGGAAAAACGGCAAAGGGAAATATGTTACTTTGAAAGTAAACGATAAAGATTCAAAATAATAGTTTGTTGGAGTTGTAAGAAAGAAGAACAATTTGTCAGAATCAGATACTGATGATTCATCATCAAATCCTGATGATGATACTGATTCTGAAGCTGATGAGAATATGACAGATTCTGATGTCATGCAAATGGCAGCATTGCTGGTTAAGGGCTTCAGGAGGATGCAATTCAGGAAGTCTAAGAACAACAGAAGCTTCAGGAAGAAGTTCACTGGAGGTGAAAGGAAGTCAACTGGAAGAAAAGATGGAAAGGACTCTAAAACTGGAAAGGTTGATAGGGCAAAGATCAAGTGCTACAACTGTGATGAACCTGGTCACTTTGCCATAGAGTGCAAAAAACAAATCATGATAAAGGGAAGAACAAAGCCCTGATCACATCAAGCAAGAATTGGATGGACTCCTCTGATTTTGAAAATAAAGACACATGCTATGCACTGATGGCTAGTCTTGATAATCCTGCTCCCTCTGAGTCTAAGGTACCAACTTCTTTCTTCTCTTTTGATACTGAAGATATATCTGAGTTGAAATCTATTCTTAAATCTCTGCATGGTAATTTTATGAATAAGACTCTAGAAAATGATAGACTTATAACTGAAATTGAGATCTTGAAATCTAGAAATGTACAGTTAGAGTCTAACTTAATAAATCAGATTGATTTGAAGAAAGAATGTGAGAGAGCTAAACATACAGTAAAGATCCTTGAAGCTAGATACAGTATGTTAGGAAAGGATTTAGAAAATGAGAGGAAAATCCTTAAAGCCTGGACTGATTCAGGAAAAAAGGTTCATTAGATGATCTCAAAGAAAAACTGGAAAGAATGTCTAGGCTATAAAGATGGAGTTAAAGATGTTGACACTGAAAATAAAATTTCCCTTAAGACTCATGTTAAGTTCATTTCTTTAGAAGCTGATGAACCCAAATCCATCTTTGAAAAGGGTTCAACATCAGTATCATAAGAAAAAATGGCAGGTAATAAATCTCAAAGAAAGGAGAGCAAGGAAACCATTAAGACTGTTAAGAAACAAAAGAACATAGGACTTTTGTAGCAAGACAATTAAAAAAGAAATTGTCTGAGGTTACTGAAAAACCTCAAGTAAAAAGTCCTAAAGAAACAGGAATGGTAAACAAGGTATTTATAAGGATTCAAATTACAAGGTTGTTCCCAATGCTCCTAGAAAAACTTGTTTTAACTGTGGAAATACTAATCATCTTTCTATTGATTGCAGGAGGAGTAAGAAATTAAAAACTGCTATTCCTGAGTCTGATGTTATGGGTAGATCAGTATTTTATAAACCACAAAATCCTTGTTTTCATTTTGGTAGTAGTTGGCATTCAATTTATACTTGTAGTTCCTATCACAAGCTGTATCACAACTCTTATGAACCTTTGCCTAAATTTAATAAGTTGCTTGTGTGCTTAACTCTCTTGGTTCTACTAAATCTGCTTCTGACAAGACAAATCCTAACAAAGGAAAAATTGTTAGCAGTACTCCTGACACACAAAGGCTTAAGTTGTTCAAAAAAGGGCCCAACAAGTGTGGATCCTTAAAAATCCTTCTAATTAATTATTCTTCTGGTTGCAGGGTAACAAGAAAAATACACTTGCTTGGATAGTGGATGTTCAGGACACATGACTGGAAATAAATCTCTGCTATCAGAATTTGAGAAGAAGGTTGGCCCAGATGTATCTTATGGAGATGGAAATGTAGGACACACTCTGGGATATGGCAACTTGATAATTGGAAAGGTGGCAATAGAGTATGTAGCTCTGGTGGATGGATTGAAGCGTAATCTTCTGAGCATCAGTCAAATCACTGACATAGGTTATCATGTGGTATTCTATGACTCACACTGTGAAGTTGTTCATAACAAGTTAAAGAAAATTGTCTTGATAAGATAAATACATGGTAACATATATGAAGCAAGGCTACATGAAAGTCTCGAAAAGGAAGCTAATTGCCTTATCTCTAAGACATCAGTACATGAGAGCTGGAACTGGAACAAGAAGCTCTCACATCTCAACTTCAATTCAATCAATGAACTTGCCAAGAAGGAGCTTGTAAGAGGATTACCAAATATGCTATACTCATCTGATGGTCTTTGTGATGCTTGCCAAAAGTCCAAACAAAGAAGAGCATCTTTCAAAAGCAAAACAGAATTCTCTATTTCTGAGCCATATCACATGCTACACCTGGACTTCTTTGGACCAGTGAACATAATGTTCATCAACAAGAAAAGGTACACACTCATAATTGTTGATGATTTCATTAGATATACTTGGGTTTATTTTCTACACAGGAAGGATGAAACTCCAGAAATTCTTCTGGATCACATAAGGAAAATTAAAAATGGATCCACCCATAAAGTGAAAACTCTAAGAAGTGATAATGGCATTGAATTCAAGAATTCAAAAATGAAGGAATTCTGCAAGTACAAAGGCATAGAACAACAATTCTCAGCTCCTGGTACACCTCAACAAAATGGTGTTGTTGAGAGGAAGAACAGAACTTTGATTGAAGCTGGCAGAACTCTGCTAGAAGAAGCAAAACTACCTACTTACTTTTGGGTTGAAGCAGTAAACATAGCATGTTATACTCAGAATATCACTCCGATAAACAGACATGGTGTCACTCCTTATCAGATGCTGAAAGAAAAGAAGCCCGATCTCAAACATCATCATGTATTTGGATGTATGTGCTTTGTTTTGAGAACTCATACTGATCAGCTAGGAAGGTTTGAATCAAAAGCTGATGAAGGAATCTTTGTTGGGTACTCACCATCAAGAGCATATAAAGTTTTCAATCTGTGAATAAACACTGTAGTTGTCTCCATAAATGTATCTTTTGATGATAAGAAGATTCCTGGTTTTGCATAAGACACTCATGAAAGTCTAATCTTTGCAAATGAAAATGCATTGTTGGAATCTAGATCAAACTATAATGAACTGTCAAATCCTGATGATCCGAATCCTGACACTCCTTCAGATTCTGAAGATAATAATTATACTAATGAACCTGCACATGTTGAGGGGGAGCAACAGTAAGGGTTAGCTGATGGTACTAACACTGAAGAATCATCTCAAGGTTCTTCTCAATCTAATATCTTAGAGTCCAATGCTGATTCAACATCAGATGAACATGAGTCAAGTCCCAATATTTCATCAGGAGATAACACAAAAAATTCAGGGGGAGCCTCAAATGCATTTGATGAGGCATCCAATTCAGGGGGAGCATCTAGCTCCAAAAGGACACTTCCCAGTGCCAGAAAATGGACTAAAGATCATACTCCTGATCTGATCATTGGAAATCCTGATGATGGTGTAAAGACAAGAAGTGCAACTCAGAATGAATGTTTATATCATAATCTACTTTCAAAAGAAGAACCAAAGAAATTAGAAGATGCACTCAAGGATGCATATTGGGTCATGGCTATGCAAGAAGAATTAAATGAGTTCGAAAGAAATGAAGTATGGAAGCTGGTGCCTAGACCTAAGAACAGGTCAATTGTAGGCACAAAGTGGGTCTTTAGAAATAAGACTGATTCTGATGGAACAATCATCAGAAACAAGACAAGATTGGTGGCTAAAGGTTATTCCCAACAGGAAGGTATTGACTATGATGAGATATTTGCTCCTGTTTCTAGGCTGGAAACAATCAGAATCTTCTTGGCATATGTTGCTCAAAAGAAGTTTAAGTCTTTCAGATGGATGTCAAGAGTGCATTTCTTAATGGAGAACTTGAAGAGGAAGTCTATGTTGAACAACCACCAGGATTTGTGGATCTCAAACATCAGGACTATGTTTATAGACTTGATAAAGCACTCTATGGACTGAAGCAAGCACCTATAGCATGGTATGAAACCCTTGCTCAGTTTCTACTTGAGAGTGGATTCAAAAGAGGTACAATAGATAAAACCTTATTTTATCTAAATAAAGGTAAATACCTGCTTTTAGTTCAAATTTATATGGATGATATCATTTTTGGATCAACTAATCAAACACTGTGTGATAAGTTTTCAAAGTTGATGCAATCAAGATATCAAATGAGTATGATGGGAGAGATGAGCTATTTCCTAGGCTTGCAAATTAAATAGACTGATAATGGCATCTATATTAATCAGTCCAAGTACACAAGGAATCTATTGAAGAGGTTTAATATGCAAGAAAGTGCAACTGCAAGTACTTCTATGGCAACTGCTACAAAACTTGATCCTTATAAAGGTATAACAGTTGATGTCACAAGCTACAGAGGTATGATTGGTTCTCTTTTATACCTAACTGCTAGTAGGCCAGACATTATGTTTGCCACTTATTTATGTGCAAGATTTCAGGCAAATCCAAAGGAGCCACATCTAATTGCAGTAAAGAGAATTTTCAGATACCTCAAGGGTACCGTTTCACTTGGACTTTGGTATGCAAGGGAAGCTGATTTTGCATTATGTGGTTATTCAGATGCTAATTTTGCTGGATGCAAAATAGATAGGAAGAGTACATCAGGAAGTTGTCAGTTTTTGGGAGGTAGATTAGTCTCATGGTTCAACAAGAAGCAGAAATCTATTTCTACTTCAACTGCTGAGGTTGAATATATTGCAGCTGGGAGTTGCTGTGCTCAGTTGTTATGGATGAGAAATCAGCTCATGGACTATGGATTATCATTTTCAAAAATTCCTATTTATTATGATAATCAAAGTGCTATTGTTCTGACAGGAAATCCGGTGCAACACTCTCTTAATAAATACATCAGTATCGGATATCACTTCATAAGAGAGCATGTCATGGAAGGAACCATAGAGCTTCATTCTGTTCCTATTGATCAGCAGCTGGCTGATATCTTCATAAATCCAGTATCTGAAGCAACATTTACAAAGCTTGTAAATGAACTTGGTATGGTTAGTTGGGACAAATAAATTATTTTCAATTTATATTTGGTCAAATCCTGATGTATATTGATCAAATTCTGATATGTCCTAAATGTTATTTTACATATTAAGCCAGGAATATTTGATGTATTTTATTTTATGCATAATGAATTAAGTGAATTTATATGCTAAATATGCATGTATGAATAAATATATCATTGTTATCATTACAAATTAGCCTAGGGAGACGCGCCTCAACAAGACATCTTTTGGTTAAAACATTAAGTTAACTCTTCACTTAATAATTGATCAGTCCCTTGATATTCCTTTTGCTATTTAACCATCATTTCAGTTCAGTCATATCATATCCTATTCTCATAACAAAAACGATCTTCTCTCTCTCATTTCTCACTATTTTCTCCTATCACAAAAATGGTTCTTTTCAACATGTTCATGAACTTTGAGAACTTCGGCGTTGAGTTCAGTTGCGATGACTGGCAGCAAGAATGGCACATTACTGCCATTCCCGATGAGGTGTGGAACTTGATTCCATAGGATATTCAGACAGATCTCCTGTTCTTTGAGATGGATTATCATTTCCATCTTGATCGCTTGGAAGAAGCACGGCGAGAGGCTCTTCTTCAGCAAGAACGGATCATCCGTCTTGCTGTGCTATTTGTAAATAATAGGAGGAACTAATCAACATCGACATCCTTAGTTCTTTGACTGTTGATGATTCATCTTCTTAGACTAGGACTATCTTGTAATAACTTTTGCATGTAATCCACAAATTTCATGAAATGTACTCTTTTGATATATTAATGAAATTTCTTTTGATTACAAGATTTAGTCTATGCTTCTTTCGCTATGTATGCATGTGAATGTTCTTATTGAAGCCTGTTAATCTTTACATCATCCACTTAAAATGTATATCTTAATGATTATTTTGATTAAAATTGTGGTTTGCTAATAATTTGTGATGCTTTAACAAACAATTGTTAAATTCGAATCGACATATCCTGAGTTTGTCAAATCCTGACAGAAATGAGATCTCAAATACTGACGACAGGTCAGCACGTTCTAATTTAGATTATTAGTCTTAATTAATTTCTGAGTAGTTTTCTTGCTGCAAATTAAGTGTCTCACTTAATTAGTAGTTAATGGTAGATTATCTGATAAACAAATTTCTACAGTTGTGTCTTGACATATCTGTACATATTTTGTCTTTACTTCCGCAATTTACTCCACCGTCAAATTCTATTACTCAGTAATTGTTACCTGTTCAAAGTCAAATTCACTAAATTACCTTCTTTATATGAATGTGTTAAACATACTCCAGAGTAGTAAAGTTATAAAACCGGAAGAAATTTTATGACACAATTCATCATACACATAGTTTCATTGTGTACATCTCACCTATACTCTCTCTCACAAGCTATACATATCATGACACCATCTGAAGTTTCACCTCTCTTCAGCCAAACCACAATCATTCATGGAAATACATTTGGTACTAACAATTACTTAGCTCTGCTTACACACCAGAAGCTACCATCATCTTTTCATGATATTCAGGATTTTCTACTTCAATGTCCAATTGGATATGCTCTTACGAATCCTGTCAAGGTGTCATACAGGGCTGTCATGCAGGTATGGAATACAGCTTTGGTAAATTCAACAAACACTGGCTTTTTTTTGTTTGTGCTTCATTACATTAAGCATAAATTGGGAGAGATTGTTACATATTGAATTCTCAATGGTCAGAAGAAGCTTAGGACCTGGCTGTTTGGTGTCATCAGTATTTGATGTGTCGTCAGGATTTGACACATCATCAGCATTTGGAAGTCATCAGCATTTGAAGACAGTCAGCTTAGAAGATTTGTTATGTTCCTTGTATTGTGGAGTAGATATCTTCTATGTCTGAGTTATAGGATTTTATCTATTCAGTTGAAGATATGTATCAGTTTCAGTTAGCTTTTGATAATGCATATCTTAGATTGATTTATTGTAGTTGTGTAGTATATAAACACAGTTTAGGTCATCACGTAGTGTATCGATCTCGAGTATCATTCGACCTAGCAGCTCTCAAGAACATCAGTATTTCTTGAGAGAGTTTTGTAACAGTTTTAATCAGATATATAAAAAGTTTTTATATTTTATTACTTGTTCGAAACATTTATACAATTGTATCCAACCCCCTTAAAATATTGTATCGTTACTGGGTAACACTAACTATCTTGTTAAACCTGTTATTTCAGGATCATGCTTGTGATTATCGTAAATGTTTCAAGCTTACTTATGCATTTCCGTTGTCCCAATTTTACCTATATTTTTCTTTCTGTTTTCCTGCTTATAATCATGTATAACTTTGCTAAAATCTAAAAATCATGTGATCAAATTAACCCTGTGGTAATCTAGCTTTGAAATATCTGTCATAATCAGACCTGCTTGTTACCAATTTTCTTTTCAGAAATATGCCTCCTAAAAAGACAAAGCAAACCAGTACTGCTTCTGCAACTGATCCCAATATCCTTCGACTATTGGAAACTCTGTAACAACAGACTAATGCAATTGCTCAACAACAACAAACTCTTCAACAATAATTTCGAAACCAAGAGAACCATGATCAACACCAACCAGATCCACTAGAGCCACCTCAACAAATTATGACTTTCAAAACTTTCCAGAATGTGAACCCTCCAGCTTTTCATGATACCATTGATCGAGTAGTAGCCAACACTTGGATAAGAGAAATGGAGAGATCTTTCGAATTGGTTCGACTAGGGGAAGAACAAAAGACCATATATGCCACATATTTCTTAAAAGGGGAAGTGATTTATTGGTGAGATTCAGTCAAAGCTTTGGAAGAAGTTCAACCAGTTACTTGGACTAGGTTCATGGAGTTTTTTTTGGAAAAATATTACCCCGGTATATGAAGAAACAGATGGAGATGAAATTCTTGGAATTGAAACAAGGAAGTATGACTATCTTGGAATATGAGAAGAAGTTTACAGAATTGTCAAGATTTTTGACCAAGTATGTGGATACTGATGAAGAAAAGGCTCAGAGATTTCAACAAGGGCTCGAATATTGGATTCGAGATAGAGTGTCGATGTTTGAGATTGGTACCTACGTTGGGGTAGTTCAAAAGGCGGCATTGATTGAAAGTAATGGAGCATAATCCAGAAAGGAAAGAGAAAATAAGAAGAGGAACGTGTTTCATCAGAAGGAGCGGCCAGAATCAGGGTATCAGCAAGATAGAAATATGAAGAGAATTGGATTCCAGAAAGGATGGAATTCATAGAAGAAAGGGGAATTGAACAAGAGACAAGATAATAAAGGAAATCATCATCAGAATCAGGGTCAAGTGAATGATGACAAACAACCAAGGGTCGAATGTAGGCATTGTGGGAAGAAGCATTCGGGAATTTGCAACAAGCTCAACATGTCATGTTATCGATGTAATCAAAAGGGACATTTGGCTAATGAGTGTAAGGTATAGAAACCCAGAGTAACATGCTACAAGTGCGGAAAAGTTGGACATATCGCCCAGGAGTGCAGGTCAACCGGATTAATCAAAAGCTTGATAAATATAGCAAGCACTAGCACCGCAGCATCACCAGAAATGTTGGTGTTACCTCCACCACTTATAGTAACTCCACAAGCATCAGCAAGGACTTTTAATCTGAAAATGAAGGATGCACCGCTAGATAGCCTCCCCTTTCTCTCTTTTTAAAGAATTCTGAGGTGATAGCAGATAAGCTTTCGATAAACAATGTTGAAGCTAAATTATTGATTGATTCAGGAGCTACAAAGTCTTTTATATCAGAAACTTTTGCTAATAGATTAAACTGTGATAAAAAGGATATGAGTGAAGCGATGAACATAGTAATTTCCAATCAAGAAAAGATACTTGTGAGTCAATTTTGCCCTCAATGTGAGATTGACATCTCTGGGCATAAGTTTACAGTCGACTCGATACTTTTCAAGTTAGGGGAGTTTGATATAATATTAGGAATTGATTGGTTAGAAAATAATAATGCTCCGATAGATTGTAGATCTAAGAAGGTCTATTTACGAGCAAAGAATGAGAGTAAGGTGGTATTTAAGGGCCAGAAGCAAGCACAACTATTTCCCACCGCTATTCAAGCCAGCAAGCTACTTAGGAAAGGATGTGAAGCATATTTAGCCTATGTAGTAGATTCAGAGAAAGAAGTTCCTAGCATGGAGAAGATTCCAGTAGTGAGAGAGTTTCCAGATGTGTTTCCAGAGGAATTAGCAGGACTACCGCCAGATCGACAGATTGAGTTTGAGATTAATCTTGCCCTAGGCACTGAACCGTTTCAAAGGCACCTTATAGAATGGCACCAGCCAAGATGAAAGAGTTGGCAAGTCAGATACAAGAACTTTTAGATAAGAAGTTATAAGGCCAAGTACGTCACCAGGGGGAGCGCCAGTTCTTTTCGTAAAGAAGAAAGACGAAAGCATGAGACTCTATATCGATTACCGAGAGTTGAACAAAATGATGATTAAGAATCGGTACCCGTTGCCGAGAATAGACGATTAATTTGATCAAATGAAAGGAGCAAAGTGTTTTTCAAAGGTTGATTTGAGGTCGGGATACCACCAATTAAAGATTAAACCAGAAGACATCCCAAAAACGGCATTTAGGATGAGATATGGACATTATGAGTTTTTAGTAATGCCTTTCGGATTAACAAATTACCCTGCGACTTTTATGGACTTAATGAATCGAGTTTTCAAGAAATACTTAGACCAGTTTGTTGTGGTGTTCATTGATGATATCCTAATATATTCGAAGACGAAAGAAGAGCACGAGCAACACTTGTGGATAGTTTTGGAAATTCTTAGACACAAGAGGTTGTATGCAAAGTTCTCAAAGTGTGAGTTTTGGTTAAAAGAAGTTCAATTTTTAGGGCATATAATTGGAAGCGAAGGAATTAGGGTGGACCCCGCAAAGATCGAAGCAATTATGAGTTGGGAGAGACCAAAGACTCCTACGGAAGTAAGAAGCTTTCTAGGATTGGTTGGATACTACAGAAGGTTCGTAAAGGATTTCTCAAAGATCGCTACGCCGCTGACCAAGTTGACAAGGAAGAATCATAAGTTTGAATGGAATACGGAATGTGAAGGAAGCTTTCAAGAGTTAAAACAGATATTGGTTACCATGCCAGTATTAGTACTACCCGACGACAAAGGAGATTTTGTGTTATATAATGACGCTTCGCATAAAGGATTAGGTTGTGTGCTAATGCAACATAATAAGGTGATTGCATATGCATCACGACAGCTTAAACCTCATGAATTGAAATAACCAACCCATGATCTGGAATTGGCAGTCAAAGTCTTCGCACTCAAGATATGGAGACATTACCTGTACGGGGAGAAGTGTGAAATCTACACGGATCATAAAAGCCTGAAGTGAGCTAATCAAGGATTATGACTGTTCGATACATTACCATCCAGGAAAGGAGAATGTAGTAGCCGATGCTTTGAGTAGGAAGGAAAGGTTGAATACGATAACCATGTCAAGGGAGTTATCTAAGGAGATTGAAAGATTTGAGTTAGAACTCTGTATTTACAGGATGTCGAAAGAGATTTGTCACTGCATGACTTTTCCGCCAGAACTATTGCAAATGATAAAGAAATGCCAAGAAGAAGTGATGAGTCGAGAGAATAATCAACTGACGGGGGAAGAGATATGTATGAAAAAGGATGAGCAAGGAATATTAAGATTTGCATCAAGGATTTGGATCCTTCAAGCAAATGAATTGAAGAACGAGGTACTACAGGAAGCACACAACTCAAAATTTTCGATTCACCCGGGGAGCATGAAGATGTACCAAGATTTGAAAAAGAAATTTTGGTGGCCAAACATGAAAAGAGAAATTGTAGAATGGGTCTCCAAGTGTTATACTTGTCAAAGAGTAAAAGCGGAACATCAAATACCGAGCGGATTGATTCAGCCATTGAATATTCCTGAGTGGAAATGGGAAAATATCGCCATGGACTTCATAGTAGGTTTGCCTTGAACAAAATCTGGACACGACGCCATATGGGTTATAGTCGACCGCCTTACGAAATTGGTATATTTCTTACCCATCAATGAGAAGACTTCAATGGATAGGTTGGTTCATAAGTACGTGCGTGAAATTATGTTACGACACGGCATACCGGTATCGATAATTTTATATCGAGATCCACGATTCAATTCGAGATTTTGGAAACAGTTTCAGGAAATTTTGGGCACAAAGCTAAAATGAGCACCGCATAGCATCCTCAAACGGACGGTCAAAGTGAGCGAACTATACAAACAATTGAAGATATGTTGCCAGCTGTGCAATCGATTTCGCAGGAAGTTGGGATGATCACCTACCACTCATAGAGTTCTCGTACCAGAACGGTTACCACTCCAGTATCGAAATGCCTCCATATGAAGCTTTATATGGAAGAAAATGCAGATCTCCGACAAATTGGGATGAGGTAGGAGAAGGAAAAGTTCTCGGCCCTGAATTAGTTCAGCAAATATAGGAAACAGTTGCCTTAATTCAGAAGAGACTAATTGCTGCTTAAGATAGACAAAGGAAGTATGCTGATTCTGCCCGAAAGGATGTGAGTTTCCAAGTGGGTGAAGCTATATTGCCGAAAGTGTCACCATGGAAGGGTTTGACTCGATTTGGGAAAAAGGGGAAATTGGCACCGCGATATATTGGTCCTTTTGAAATTTTAAATCAAGTAGGAAAAGTAGCCTATAAGATAGCTCTACCGCCTCAATATCAGCATGTACATAATGTATTCCACGTTTCTTTGCTCAAAAAATATAATCCGGATGTCAATCATGTGATAGAGTATAAGCCGCTAGAAATTCAGAAAGATTTGTCTTACATGGAGCAACCTGTCAAAATACTCGACTGGCAAGAAAAGAGTCTTAGAAATAAGTCAGTAAAAATGGTGAAAGTGCTTTGGAGAAATCCCAAAGTCGAAGAATCGATATGGGAATTCAAGTCAGAATTGCGAGTCTGGTATCCTCATTTATTCTCTTAGATTCTGGGGACAGAATCTTTTAAGGGGGAGAGGATGTCATAACCGGTATTTTATTTATCATGTAATTTATATATATATATATATACATATATATATATTAATTGAGCTAATCTATAAAAATTTTGTGAACCTGTGTTTGTATGATTAGAATTATGCTAAATAATTGTGTGATATTATTTAGAATTTTTGAAAATAATGAATGCATTATTTGCTATTTATGTGGGTTATAAAATGTATTTTATTATTTAATAAAAATCATTTTTAAAATTATTTTATTAATAAATTTCAAATTTGATCTTATTAAATTCCTAAAATTCTAAGCTATTTTATGATGCCACTCTTGTAATTTATAGATTTATATTTTAATTTATAAAATTTATTCTTTGTATTTAATTACAGTAATAATTAGTAGATTACCAATAAAACCTTGCATGCAACTTCCACTCAATAGAAGAGAAGAGCATTGTTTACATTTCCAACCCCACTAGCACTTCTTAGACTAGACTAATTACCCTTATAACCTTGCATGCAATCCTTGTTAGTTAAGGGAGAGGGACAACGAAGTAAATTACCCAATCCACTACACATTTTATATCAAGAAAAATGATAAAAGAGAGATCATTCTCTACTTGCACACACCAGCCCCCACCACCACACTCCTCCCCTCTCTACTTTCTCTCTCGGCCGAAGCCCTCACCCCCACCCCTTGTCCATTTTTCTCCCTCCATTCTTCAAGTTTCTTTCAAAAATGCTCTCTTAAACCTTAAACCTTTGGTTAGTAAGTAAATTATGTGATATAGTACTTAGTTTTAGCTTGCATGTTGGAGTTAAGGTAAACCTAAAGATGAAGACCTTGATTCTTATGAATTTAAGGTCCAAATCATAATGCAAAATTGTCAAGAGTGGAAATGGTTAATGGACAAGTGTTTTCACTCCCATGATTACCATTTCACTCCCTCTATTCGGAAATGACTCCTTAGGATCCCAATGGAATGAGTTTTGTTGATCAAAATTTGTTTTAAAATGCTATGTGATGAGATCATGCTTTAAGTGAACTTGTTATGTGTTGCATATTGTTCAAAACCAAGTTTTGTGTTGAATCATCTACTTTAAAACCCTTGCATGTCATGGAATAGTTGGGATATTATGTTGATAGTGGTTGTATGTTAGTTTTATGCATAAAAACTTGTAGTTCTAGGGATGCATGTTGAAAACTAGACTATATGCTTGATTTTTGGCCTTAAATTGATTGCATGCACTTGATTATGATTTATTTTAATAAGTTTGAGTATGCTATGTTGTTAAGTAAGTTTAATCAGTATATATCATGCTTTTAAACTTCGATTTATGAATCAAAATTATATTGTATTTTCGAAAACAATGAATAAGGGCTAATATGTTTATCATACCTTTATGTCATTCGATTTTATGGTTATTTTTGGAGCATTTGATGAGTTTATTTGATAGTTAATAAAGAGCTTAAGTATGTCATAATATTAAGTCTTTAATGATCTCATGGGGTTTTGGTTTTCACTCGAATAAGGGAAATAAGGTGCAAGGAGTTTGAATAGATTTCCAGCATTTTCCGGATTTGAGATTTGGCTTGTGAGTGGGAAATGAATGAGCATTTGTTAGGCACTAGAAGGCCCAAGCTACCAGGGGTTAGGAATTGACCTATAGTCGATCACAAAAGCTTTAAATTAGAGAAATCAATCCATTTAGTTAGGTGCACAAGTCGAAACTTGAATTCTGCCAGAACATGGACAGTTTGAGTTAGGAGCAAGTTTGAGCTTAGAAAGTAATGTCATGGGAAGGCCCTCATTAGGCGTCGATTAGAACTGATACTAGGGAGTATGTGGGAGGTTTTAAATCCATAGTTAGGAGATTTAGAGTTAAAACCAAGGGTAAAAAGTGAGAGCAAAATAAGGTAGTTTGAGTGTCGCTGGAACATGGCAGAGTCAACTTCGGGAGTAGGCCCAGGGAGGCCTAAGATAGGCCTTGGTGTCATTCCAAGTGAACAAGTTAGATTTAGGTTATGAGATTCCAGTGTAGTAATTTGAGTGGCAAACATTGAGTGGAAGGGGATCAATGACCCTAGAAACCATTCGATGTCACCTAGGTGTCGCACTTAAGAGCATTTTGACTTCGCACTTAGTTTTTGTGTTCTTAGAGGTAAGGCCTGAGTTGACCATTTATTTCATATGATAGTAAGAGGTCAGTATGAGGTTAGTCCTTGCTTGTGGTCAAGTAAAATGAGGTTGGCTTGTCAGGGCACTTCCAGTTTGGAGAGATAGTTGGGTTGCACTAGGTTAGTTAATCAGCTCGAGTCATTTGTATTGGTGGAGTGTGATCATTCAATACTTAATCATGGACCATGTTTAAATAATATGTTATGTTATTAAATGTGTTATGTGCTTCTAAATGATTACTTGGGACATGATTCTATTATGTGTATACTAGGAGTCTAACGTGTAAGTAGGCCTAAGTGCCACTATTATTTGAATTTTCTAACTAGGATGGAGAATTCGTGAGAGTGTATCTTGATGAAGTCTAATATTTTTTATAGGCTCAGGAGAAGATAGTAAGCTTGCCGTCAAAGTCGAGTAGTGATCCCGGTTGCTTCCACGATCAAGACGAGAGTTAGTCCAGCCTTCTTAAGGCAAGTGTTTTGCCCTCACTTATCATTCTAGTGATGTTCTCCTTAAATTATATATTGCAAGTGTACCGAACCACTCTTTTGAATCATGATAGCATGCTCGTATAATGATCATTAATATTGTTGTCACTATGATATATCGTTACAAATACTCTGATCTTAGATTGGGATATTGCAAATGTTGTGCCATGCTTACGGTTATTGGACTTGTTTTAAGTTTGTTTATGCACTTATAAAAATCACACCCTTATAAACTATAAAACCTCATATGCTATGATAGTGTAATCTTTCTTGATTAACCACCGTTCTTTTTACTCTTATACCTCCGAGTTACCAACTCTTTACATAAATTCTTACAATCATACCCAATCTTTGTCACTAGATATATCCCATATATAACCCTCAAATTTGAGATCTCTATCTTGTGGAATAACGTTATGATTCTTTTTCAATACTTTCTTCCCTAGTTGTCAAACCATTGCTGACCATCTTTGAAAACCCTGCTAGTAAGAAGTCAAATCATTCTGATAAGAGTTCCATCACTTGAATCCTTGATTGATGATTTAAACCCCTTTTGTTTAGATTTTTGTAAAGTTCTCCTTGGCACCAGTTTTATAAAAGATAATTGCTCTTTAAATAAAAGAATGTTTTCATGAGATTGGTGAATTGGACTAAGAAGCAAGTCCCTTTCACACTTATTATATTAGGCTTAAAAGATGCCTAGGTATCCCATTAAATTGTTAAGAACCCAGCGAGGCTCGGGATTGCTTATGCGGCTGATCACCGGTTGTAATCCGTAGCGTCATAAAATGATTTTAAGCAATGATTTGGTTATAAATGTTTTGACTTGAATAACGATGTCATACACCTTAATTTCCAGATATAAATTGCTATGATGTTAAATTTTGTCTTATGATATACCTTGTTGAGCGCTTGGCTCAGTTCTTGCTTTTTAATCATGTTATTTCAGCTAGCAAGTATGGTTAAATTCAAGCAGACTGCTCGTAAGTCTACCGGTAGAGATGCTGAGGCTTATGTGAGAGCTCAGGTAGTATAGTTGGAGTTTGTGTGAGGACCGGTAGCTTTATATATATAAGTTGTAATAGTTGTAGTGTTGGACTGTTCAAACACTAAACCTTTGCAATCTTGGATTTTGTTGTGTAACAGCCGTTTGTAATAACTTTATATTTATTCAGTTGTCATTGGTTAGTGTTATTTTGGGGCTGTGATAAAGAGGATCAAGACAAGGTAGTGGAATCCAAAGTAAAGTTGTACAGTGATACATATGAGGCTTCTAGCAATCGCTAGAGCAGCTGAGCAGTGAATTATTGAAATAGAAAGACGGTGATGTCTTGAGACTGAATGTCAGAATAGCTGTGTTATTGCGAGTGTGACTAACTGCTAAAAATCAAAGGCAAGTTTTCTATGCTATTCTAATTCCAGAATAGTTTAATATTTTAGATATCCATCTGCTTATAATTATACAAGTATTCTTCTCTATTCCCACTTCAGAATAGACAACCGTTTTACATATCGCTGGATTAAATGCTTATTATTCAAGCACTCTCTACTATTCTAAGTTCAGAATAGTTAAGTGTTTTTACTTATCCAAATACCGAATTTATAAATGTGTAATACTTAGAAAAAATGATTTGATTGCGAGTATTCCTGCCCAAATAAATGGGGGAATAAAATTTAGAAGGGTGTCGATTACTATGACCCATTTCAATTAAAGGTTTTAAGATTGGATGGCTGTGTAAGAGGCCGAGGTGGCGGTCCAGTGTGAGCAATGAATTATACTTGTTTATAATACCTCTTTAGGCCAATGTGTGCCTTGTGTACCCCTTTTGTTTAGTTGGATATGATTCGGCATACCGGTACTGCTCCGCGGCTGATCACCAGCGGCAAAAAACCGTCGTTCGAGAATTCCAATCTAAATTATTATATTGTTTTTTATAATCATATAATAAATGATTGATTAAGTGTTTTTGTTTTGGATAAAATGTGATATTATGTTTCTGATTGATGTTGATACTTAATTTTCTATTAAATATCAAAGGTGGTATTAATATATATGATTGATGTTGACTCCAGTATGAGATGTTGTGAGCATCTAAGTTAGTATTGATATCTAATTTGATGTGACAACAAAATAAGTATTGATATCATGATTGGGGTTTTGAGTAAATTGGATAAAAAGTTGATGATTCAATCCATAGTCACTGTTTCATGTTGTTGTTTACGATATTTCCATAAACATTATTTTACGAGTTTATTCTTATCAAGATTCAAAATATTGCTGAATAATTTTCGCTCAAAGATATCGAAAGGGTTTTGAATACAAATGAGGAACCAATTCTGGGATTCCTTAACTACAATTTTTCTGATTTAGCAATTCTGATTTTAAATATTCTGCTTTATTGCAGATGTCGGTTTTTTTATATCAAAAGACCTTACATATGTTATAATGAACTTGTTGAACATTTCTTTCGCTCATACTTGCCTTTTTTAAAATTTAACCTTCCAGTGCGGAATGACTTGCGTTGTTTAACTACGTAATTGGAGAAAGCGAAAGAAGAAGCTTTTGGAAGGTGGTTGATCCAGGGTTTATGGACTAGTGCAAGTTCTATTGTGTAAAGTTGTTTATATTATATTATATTATAGTTGTATTATCATATATTTGGGCCTAGTATACTTCTTTTCGAAGTTATACTAGTGGGTTTAGTTTTGAGTTTTTAAATTGCTGGAAAGAGTTTTTAAAGAAGTGAAAAATTTATTTGTGGCATTTGGATTTCTTGTTTCTAGAACTATAACCTAAAAAGATATTATCCAACTCATCCTGGAATCCTAGCTCGCACACTGGACTGGGAAACTTTGCTACCAACCATTTCCTTTTTAACTGTAGAATAACATAAAAGATTCGCAAGAGTGAGCTAACTAGCTCAGCAAGTCATACTAGCAATAAATGAGGTTAAACAATGATCAATTGAAATGATTCAGAGGAATCAATTTTCTTGTCAAGTAATCTTTAGAATTGGATATTCATTTTTAAAATTTAAAACCAATGTTAGGCTGCTGATCAGTCACGCACTAACCCCGAGCAAGGCACACAACTCTTGTCTCTATACTAGATCCAAGGCACACATTGGCGTAATATGAACACGAATCTGGTCTGCATTATTAAACCATCCAATTCTAAACGATTCAATATGATAAACATTGTAATTCAATAAAACAGAATCATAAGTAACATTGATAAAGCATTTATCTTGGAGTATAAAACAATTCATAGGTATCCCCAGGGTATATATCAAGGTATGTACAAAGAATGGTTTCTAGCCTGTAGAAGAAGCAGGTATTAGATGAACAATGGTTCCATGATCATACAAGGTGTAGATCTTTGATGTTACAAGGTATTGTAGAATATATAAGTTTCTGTATGTTTGAGCAGTTATGTTCCAGTGTTTTGTATATGGTGTATATGTATTTGTGGGGTAGTATCGTATTTGTGTTGTTTAGTATCTGGGTATTTGGTAATCAATGGTTCACAATGAATAAGTCTTATAGCTCAAATATCAAGTGAGGTGATCAGGATTCAAGGTTAAATAATTCAAAGCATTTGTAATATAAAATAATATTGTTCAGAGTATTTGCAATATATCTGAAGAAGGTTCAAGAAGTACTTGCAGTATAACAAGGAAGAACGAAATTACTTGCCTTATCTCAATCCGCTTTCACTTCACTTGTACTCGTCTATTGATCCTTACTCACTGTTCACTTGCTTTCCCTTTCTACATCTCGCTTCTTCTTCTAGATATCACAAGTATTTATCAATACTTATTCTCATCTCATTCTATTCATTACAAGCTTCTATCTACCCTTCGTTTCACCCAAATCGGACTTACAGATTGAAAGTTACGATAAAAATCATTAAATAATATACACATAAGCTGATTACACATCAATTAGATCACATATAGCACATAGCACATAAGATATACGATAAAAATAATTTTTCAAAGAAGATTCGGGGTTAAAATGATTTTTTGAGTGTTTAAACGAATTTTTGAACATTTTTCGGAATTAAAACGTATCAAATAATCATTTTATAAATAAATAACAAGGTTAGAATACCTGAATCTGACTTTAAAATCATTTAATAATAATTATCGAGCCTTAAAAATAATTTAAATTACGAAATGCGGGACAAAACCAAGCTTGCAAGTAGAAGCAGGACACGTGTAAGATTTTCGTTACTCCAGTTCTACATGGCAATTGTTCCCTCCTTCTATTTGTTGCTACGTATTGTTATTATAAAAAAAACGTGTCAACACCCCAGTACTCCCACCCCACCTGGCGCCACACACCACCCCCGGGTTATTTCTTTTACGCAGAACAAACCCCCTCCCCTTATCTTTTTTTCATTTTCTTTTCCTTTACCCCCTCTTCTCTGTCTCTCCTCTCCCGTATGTTTATATGATTTCAACTTTCAAAAATTCATATCTCACAAACCGTCCGTCCAAATTTCAATTGTTATATATATAAATGATCAGCGCTTCGATACCTACGCAGAGGTATATATGTTGCAAGATTTTGAGAAGAAATATTGTGGGGCATATATCCATTTTAATTTATTTTCGGGGCGTAGAATAAGGAGTCTGACGGTATTGATTACTCCACGTGGCGTTTCAGCGTGTGTATGTCTATGGCTATTAATTTTGGATTTTTCTGAAAATATTTGCAGGACATCGGATAATCTCTTAGGGTGATCATAATTTATTTTGGGTAACGATTTCAGAATTCCGCCTTTGTACTTGAGTATAATATAGCATGTTAGTGTTTATATATTTATTTCATAATTTTTAGAAGTCGTTGGAGAAGTCACTTTTGACCCGAATTTTCATTCAGGTGGCCGTGTTTTCCGTTTTTCCCGCATTTATACGTGCAAATACAAATTATTGTATGTTTTAAATTTATAAATTTTATTAGGACATAGTTGGATTGTATTGTTTGGGATTGATTATGAGGGGTTCCAACTTCGGGAAAATCCGTTTTACAAAGACTTTATTTCGATTTTTTTTGTAAAATATCTATTTCAATTTCAAAATATTTTCTTTTATTATTTCCGAAATTCAAAATTGATTTAATTATTTATAATTTATTTTAGTTGATTATTTATGGATTTAGTTAATTGATTAATTTATTTAATCAATTAATTTTGTTTATAAATAGTTAAATAAGTATAATTATTTATAATTGAGCCAAATAATATTCTAAAATAATTTTGAGCTTTTAAAATTATATAAAGGTATTGAATATTCAATTAATATTATTATTAATTGAATTATTCTTATTTTATTTATAATAAATAGACCGTTCATCCGTTTAATACGAAACGAACACGTCTAGACTCAGAAAAATATTATGCTTCCAATAAAAATATTTTTGAGAACCTAAATCCTTTTAGTTTCGAAAGGTCTCTTGTTTTGCAAGTGAGTTCTGAGTCGTGTATTTATCAAAAAGTCATATTTTGACTTAATTTCAGTTTTAAATATACCGAGTCCAATATTTTGTCGAACCGAGTCATGTATTATATGAGTTATGTGGATTACGTGTGTACATGTTAGGAATATATGTGCATTAGTTTGATGATATGTTTAACAAAACACTTAAGTAGAAATTTAGTGTCTGTAGCCTCAACGGATAAGACCACTTTGGCTATCCGTTGATGGTGTAGCTTTACTTAGAAATAAGTCTAGTATTGTAGCATATTTCAGTCTCTGTATTTAAAATGTAATTCTTAGAAGTTGAGAGAAACTATGAGTCATGTTGACTACTAGATGATATGCAGATAGGAAGGCCAATTATAAATATTTCATGCCTTGTAATTTTGTATAAATGAAGTGGTATCAACGGATGACTTAAAGACCTTCAACGGATGAGAAGCTAAGCTTCAACGGATGTCTCTAAAGCTTCAACGGATAACATCCTTCAACGGATGTTCTGCTAATTAGCCGTTGATAAGTGGTAGTTGTACCTACAAACAGAGGCACATGGGTTGACAGAGAAAAGTGAGATGTGGTAGCCGAATTTCAGGATCAACAGAAAAAGCAGCCGTTCTTCTTTAGTACAAAGATGCAATAGTCAACAAAGTACTTGAGTGAACAGGAAAAGAAGCAAGTGAAGAACTTATTTTACTATTGTAATTTTATATTGTTTTTCACTTGTACACTTGGTAATATATAAACCAAGAAGAAGCTAGTAATTAGAGAGAGATTTTCCAGAGCTGTTAAGAAATATCTTGAGAGAAAATTCATCTAGTTTGTACTAGGATGCAGCTGTGATCAACATTGTTGAACACAGATTTTCTAATATACCATCTCTGGTGGAACAACAAATCCACCAGAAAAGTTTTTAAAGTTTGTTGTGTTCTTTACATTTTGTGTTTGAATATATATCTGTCTGCATTAGCTCAAAGCAATTCATACACTTGTTCATCTAGAACACACTGCTTTAATAAACTTCTCAAAACCTGAAAAAGTTTTGAGATTTACATTCAACCCCCCTTCTGTAAATCTCATTGTTAGTCCTCTAGGAATAACAATTGGTATCAGAGCAAGCTCTTGACATACAAAGAGTTTAAAGATCTTGGAATCTAACAAAGATGAGTAAGAAGGATATTAGAGTAAAGATCCCAGTTCTTGACAAAGACAGTTATCACCATTGGAAGGTGAAAATGCATCTTCATCTACTCTCCCAAGATGAAGGTTATGTAAACTGCATTGAGAATGGTCCTCACATTCCCCACAAAGTAGCCACAGTTGCTACGGCCACAATTGCTGTTGGTCAATCCATTCCAAAACCTAGAGCAGAATGGACAATGGAAGACACAGAAGAAGTCCACAAGGATAAGAAGGCTATGAACATTTTGTTTAATGGTCTTGACAAGGATATGTTTGATAATGTGATAAATTGTTCAACTGCCAAAGAGGTTTGGGACACAGTTCAGCTGCTGTGTGAAGGTACAGAACAAGTAAAAGAGAACAAAATGCAGCTTCTCATTCAACAGTATGAGTACTTTCATTTTGAAGAGAATGAATCTTTAAATGACACATTCAATAGATTCCAAAAGCTGTTGAATGGACTGAAGCTGTATGGTAGAGTGTACCAGGTGAAGGATTCAAATCTTAAATTTTTGAGATCCTTACCAAAGGAATGGAAACCCATGACTGTTTCCTTAAGAAACTCTCAGGATTATAAGGACTTTACTCTTGAAAGATTATATGGAATCTTGAAGACTTATGAACTAGAGTTGGAACAGGATGAGGTATTGGAGAGGGGGAGAAAGAAAGGAGGTTCAGTTGCATTGGTAGCTGAAAATGAGAAAGAATGCAGAAAAGAAACTGTGAGATCTACATCAAGCTCCAAAGATGGTGTAAGAAATCCAGAATCAGACAAGGGTAAAGAGCAAGTTGCTGAAAATGAAGACAACTCCAGTCAAGATGACTCTGATGGTATTGATGAGCATCTTGCATTTCTGTCCAGGAGATTTGCAAAGATGAAGTTCAGGAAAAACACTAGAGCCACTAAACCCTATAAGAACATGGTGGACAAATCCAAGTTCAAGTGTTTTAATTGTGGTATAAGTGGACACTTTGCAAGTGAGTGCAGAAAGCCAACCTCTGAAAAGAAGAAATTTGAACAAGTAGATTACAAAAAGAAATATTTTGATCTGCTCAAACAGAAGGAAAGGGCTTTCATTACTCAAGAAAAGGACTGGGCAGCTGATGGAGATGAAGAGGATGAAGATGTGGATTATGTCAACCTTGCTCTCATGGCTGATTCTGAAGAAAACGAAGTTAGTTCATCAAGCAATCAGGTAATCACTACTGATTTAACACAGCTTACTAAAGAAGAGTGCAATGATGCTTTCAATGACATGTCTACTGAATTGTATCATTTGCGTGTGTCTCTTAAATCTCTTGCTAAAGAAAATAGTAGGATCAAAGAGAACAATCTGTTTTTAAGCAATAGAAATACTGTGTTAGAAAATAAGTTGATTGACCTAGAGAAAACCAAATTGCATTGTATATCTGTTGAGAATGAACTAGCTGAATCTGTTAAGAAAGTAGAAATACTTTCCAATCAATTAGAGAAAGAGCAAGAGGTGATTAAAGCCTGGAAAACATCTAGGGATGTAAGTGCTCAAATTGCCAAAGTCCAAGGAATTGAATCATTCTGTGAAACTGCCTGGGATAAAAATAAAAAGAAACTGGAATTAATTGATGGACTGTCAACGGATGTGGAATCAACGGATGATGAAAGTTATCCGTTGAAGGAAGAAAAGGAACATCCGTTGAAGGTTCCTCAATTAAAACAGGCAGATGTTTCTAAAAGAGAAAATCTAAAGAAACTCAACAAAAAGTTTGGTTCAACTTCAAAGAACTTTGTCAAAGAAGAAGCAAGCACATCCAAAGATGTCAGAAAGGTGAATGTAGGGCACATGACCTTAGAACAGTTAAACAATAGGCTCAAGATGGTTGAGGATAAAAAGGAATCCAAAAGGAAATCCAACAGAAATGGGAAGGTAGGAGTTAACAAACATAACAATTACACACCTGATAAGTATGCTCCTAGAAAAAGCTGTGTGCATTGTAGTAGTGTTAATCATCTATCTGCTAATTGTAAATCTATTAAGAAATCTCCCATAACTGTACCCTCTTCCATGCCTAACATGTCTGTATCACCTCTACTTGCTATGCCTGTTATGTCTCAACAAAATCCTTATGCACATTTTGCAAACATGCCATATTTTAACAATCATTATCTTGCTGCATTCAGTATGCCTCAATTGCCATACAATATGCCAATGTGGAATAACATGTATGCACAATCCATGCCTAATAATTCTATAAATGTGCTGGATAATGTTGTGACTAACCCTACACCTCAACCAACCACATCTAAGACCAAGGTTGACTCAAACTCACCTAAGTCTAAAGATGCAGGAGGAATGAAGTCTAGGAGAAAGGCTAACAAGAATGGACCCAAGGAAACTTGGGTACCAAAATCAAATTGATTGATTTTGTGGTGTGCAGGAAAATAGAAGAAATCTATGGTACTTGGACAGTGGCTGTTCAAGACACATGACTGGAGATTTCTCCCTGCTCACAGAGTTTAAAGAGAGAGCTGGCCCCAGCATAACCTTTGGAGATGACAGCAAAGGGTTTACTATGGGATATGGCTTGATTTCAACAAGGAATGTCATCATTAATGAAGTTGCATTAGTTGATGGTCTCAAGCACAATTTACTGAGCATCAGTCAACTATGTGATAGAGGGAATACAGTTTCCTTCAATTCTGAAGCCTGTGTTGTCACTTGTAAGAAAGACAACAAAGTGGTTCTAACTGGAGTTAGAAAAGGAAATGTGTACATAGCTGACTTCAACTCTACAGATGCAGAATCCATTACTTGTCTCTTCAGCAAAGCAAGCACAGTTGAAAGTTGGCTATGGCACAAGAAGCTATCTCACTTGAATTTCAAGACAATGAATGATCTAGTCAAAAAGGACTTAGTTAGAGGAATCCCTCTAGTTGAATTCTCAAGGGATGGTTTGTGTGATGCTTGTCAGAAAGGCAAACAAAGGAAAGCATCATTCAAAAAGAAGCTTGAAACAACAATTGATGAACCATTACAGCTGCTACATATGGATTTGTTTGGACCAGTCAATGTATTGTCTATTGCAAGAAAAAGATATTGCTTAGTGATTGTAGATGATTTCTCAAAGTTCTCATGGGTCTATTTTCTTGGATCAAAGGATGAAGCAAGTGAAATCATTATCAATCACATCAGGCAAGTCAACAATCATCCTGACTTGAAGGTAAGAAATATCAGGAGTGACAATGGAACTGAATTCAAGAATTTGACATTAAGGCTGTTCTGTGAAGAAAATGGAATCATGCATGAGTTCTCAGCTCCAAGAACACCTCAGCAAAATGGGGTTGTTGAAAGAAAGAACAGATCTTTAATTGAAGCTGCCAGAACAATGCTTGAAGAATCAAAGTTACCAACATATTTCTGGGCTGAAGCTGTTAATTGTGCCTGCTTCACTCAGAATATTTCTTTGATCAATCAAGCTAAAGGCATGACTCCTTATCAGTTGTTCAAGAGAAGAAAACCAACTCTAAACTTTCTTCATGTCTTTGGATGTAAATGCTTTATACTGAGGAATCAATCTGACCATAAAGGGAAGTTTGATGCAAAGGCTGATGAAGGGATATTTGTTGGTTACTCAGCTGGAAAATCTTATAGGGTCTACAATCTAAGAACCAACATTGTTATGGAATCTGTGCATGTTGTGTTTGATGATAAAAAGATTGATGGACTAACAGATGAGGGACATAATGAAAGACTCAAATTTGACAACATTGAGATATATTGTGATGATAGTGAAGAGGAGACTGATGGAGATGACACTTCAAAAGGGATTCAAAACATGCCCTTGGATAATGCACAAAATACTGCATCCGTTGATATAGGCAATGCAGTATCCGTTGAAAGACATAGTGCATCATCCGTTGAAGTACAAAATGAAGCATCCGTTGATCATAGTTCATCAACGGATAATCGATTTACATCATCAGTTGATAGAACTCCAAGTTCCCTGCAAAGGACCAACAACTCAGGGGGAGTTTCAACTAGTCAACACTCTGTCTCACCTCATGACAATACTGAGGCCACCTCATCTAGAGCACATCTTCCACCACAAAGGAAATGGACCAAGAATCATCCCTTTGAACTGATCATTGGTGATGCATCATCTAAAGTGCAAACAAGAAGAGCTACTCAAGATGAATGTCTGTATAGTAGTTTTCTATCTCAGGAGGAACCTAAGAAAGTGGAAGAAGCCTTATTGGATCCAGATTGGATATTAGCTATGCAGGAAGAGCTAAACCAATTTGAGAAAAACCAAGTTTGGAAGCTGGTACCCAAACCAAAGAACAAGAGTCCTATTGATACAAAATGGGTATTCAGAAATAAGATGGATGAAAATGGCATTATCATAAGGAATAAAGCCAGATTGGTTGCTAAAGGCTATTCTCAGCAAGAGGGAATAGATTTTGATGAGACATATGCTCCTGTTGCAAGACTTGAAGCTATCAGAATCTTTCTAGCCTATGCAGCCCATGCCAATTTCAAAGTCTATCAAATGGATGTCAAGAGTGCATTTCTAAATGGGAAATTAGAGGAAGAAGTCTATGTAAGTCAACCTCCAGGATTTGAAGATCCAAATTTTCCAGACTATGTGTATTATCTGTTGAAAGCACTCTATGGACTGAAGCAAGCACCTAGAGCCTGGTATGAAACATTATCAAAATTTCTTTTGGAGAATCACTTCACTAGAGGTACTGTTGATAAAACTCTCTTCTTTAGAAATGTTAATGGCTCTAGTATACTTGTTCAAATTTATGTAGATGACATAATATTTGGCTCTAAAGATAATAAACTTTGTAAAAAGTTTGCTAAGCTAATGCAAAGTAATTATGAAATGAGCCTAATGGGAGAACTAACCTATTTTCTTGGTTTACAAATTAAACAAGTTAGTAATGGAATTTTCATTAGTCAAACTAAATATATTCATGATCTTTTAAAGAAGTTTGACTTAATGGAATGTTCATCTGCAAAAACTCCCATGGCCACTGCCACCAAACTTGAATTAAATAAGACTGAAAGGTCTGTGGACATTACAAGTTATAGAGGCATGGTTGGTTCACTTTTATATTTAACTGCTAGCAGACCAGATATAATGTTTGCTACATGTCTGTGTGCTAGATTTCAAGCTGATCCTAGGGAGTCTCACTTAATTGCTATCAAGAGAATTTTCAGATATCTCAAGGGTACACCAAATTTAGGAATTTGGTATCCTAGAGAATCTGGCTTTGATCTAATTGGTTATTCAGATGCAGACTATGCAGGTTGCAAAATAGACAGGAAAAGTACAACAGGCTCCTGCCAATTCCTGGGAAACAAGCTTGTATCATGGTTTAGCAAAAAGCAAAATTCAGTCTCTACTTCTACAGCTGAGGCTGAATACATTGCTGCTGGAAGTTGCTGTTCTCAAATGCTATGGATGAGGAATCAACTCCTTGATTATGGACTTCATGTTGATATAATACCTATCTTTTGTGACAACACAAGTGCCATAGCCATAACAGAGAATCCTGTGCAGCACTCAAGGACCAAGCACATTGATATTAAGTACCACTTCATCAGGGAGCATGTCATGAATGGTACAGTGGAACTACATTTTGTTCCAAGTGAACAACAAATTGCTGACATATTTACCAAGCCACTTGATGAATCAACATTCACAAGATTGGTAAGTGAGCTAGGTATGCTTAATTACTCTTAAAATTCATGTCTTCTTTGCAATTTGAGTTGAAGCCTGAAATATATTAGTTGCTAAGAACAAATTTGACTTTTAACATAGTTTATTCCATCAACGGATGTTCCCTATCCGTTGAAAGTCAAAATTGCTCTATCAACGGATAATCATTATCCGTTGAAAGACAAATATATTTCTGGAATTTTTATCCGTCAACGGATAAAACTGAAGTACCTTTCAACGGATGACAATTTGCCTTATCCGTTGAAATGTCACATCAATCGATTCAGGTGTTTAACAGCCGTTGATTCTATTCTCTTAACCGTTGATACTCATACATACATTTGTATGTATTGGTTTTAAAGGTAGTTTTTAGAATACTTACAGTTTATTCTTAAAACGGCTGAAATTCACTAACGCATATTTATTGATAAATCTTTATTTTATATTTTTGTTTATTATTTTGAGAAAGCATATAAGTCCTTCTGATTGTTCATTTTTACTTTACGCTTTCTTAAAATTTCAAGCATTTACCATTTTCTCTCTGCAAAACCTTCAAGTTATTCTCTGCAATTTCTACTCACAACAATGGCACCAGTCGTGAAGATTATGTCTCAATCTGGGTTCATCTACGAGAAGAACAATTTCATAGCTCTGGTAGAAAAGAATGAAGCCCACTCAGATTATCACAAAATAATGGACTTCATCAAAAACTGTAAACTTAGCTATGCAATGCTGGAAGCCCCAACGATTTTCTGTGAAGTAGTTGAGGAGATTTGGACAACTGCTGAGTTCAACTCCATGGATATGACTATCTCCTTCACTCTCAAAGGTAAAACTCACTGTATTAACTGTGATGATTTACAAGCATGTTTTAAATTGCCTGAGAACAATGCCATGACACCACACACTGATAGTGATGTATCCAGCATGTTAGATTCCATAGGTTACTCTCTTAACTCTGCTAATTTAGGGGGTATTAGACGAAAAGGCCTTAGGAAAGAATGGAGTTTTCTTGGGGATGCCTTCATAAAGGTTTTCTCTGGGAAAATTAGTAATTTTGATGCTATAACTTCATCTCTTGTTAATATGTTCTATATGCTTGTTTCTGATAGGTACTTTAACTTTAGCAACTATGTGATGCTAGAATTAGGTACTAGATTAGGTAACAAAGTTAATAGACCTAATAACATCTATTATGCTAGATTCTTTATGTTATTGGCTAACCATGTTGCTGAAGGTTTAGTCATTATCAATGAGAATAATAAACTCAAGTGCTGGGCACAAGAGAAAAGAGTTCTTGCAGACTTATTGAGAATGGATCTCAACAGCAGTGTGCAATTGGTATATTTACCAATCATGAATGCACCCCAGGTAGGTGAGGTAATTGCTTCTACAACTCCTACTTCTTCCAACCCCTCTATTTCTTTATCTTCTAGTGTGGCCATGAAATCTGTGTCAATGCCCCAACAGATTTCTACCAAGGTCACCAAATCTAAACTTTCAAAATCCAAGACAAAGAAAACCACCTCTGTTGTTTCTCAAAAGACAACAGTTGTAACAACAACCATTAACCCTGAGGGAAGTGAACAGGGTGTGAGTGGTGAGGGGAGGGGTGAACATCAAAGAAACCCCCAGGATAAGGAAGGAGAGTTGAGTGCTTCCCAAGCTAGCCAAGCCCCAGTTTCTCAAAAAGCTGTGGTGGTTGAAAAGGTTTCTAGCACATCCCTAGTAGCATCCTCCCAAAAGGATGTTACTATTGAAAAGAGTTCCCAACCAGGAACACAGAACAAAAGAGGGAGGGACACTAAAGCCAAACACTCACCTACAAAAGCTTTTATTAGAAGGAAGAAGGCTAGAACCCAATCTTCTACACAGGGTGCACACACTACACAGATACATCCATCTGTCTCTGTGCCTTCTCAAACTCAGTTTGATGTGACTCCAATAAATGTGGAGTCACAGCCCCATTCTCTCACAATAACTACACATCAATCACCAAATACTTCTTCACCATCTCTGGATGTGGATATGTTATTCCCATCAATTCCTGATTCTCCCTCTTTACAACTCAGGGAGGAGCCCCACTCAAATACAGGTGATCATCATCTTTTAGATGATTTGTTGGATCACCCGCAAATTCTTTCAGATATAATTGAAGGATCTGTATCAACACATATCAAATCAATCTATACAGATTCAACAGTTATATCACTTTCAATTTCATCTTCTTTTCCTTCTTCAACGGATATCACTCATCCGTTGACAAGTGGTTGCTCTTCAACGGATAAGCTTAACAGCAGTTATCCGTTGATAACAACAGTTTCAACTTCAACGGATATTCCACATCCGTTGATAGTCTCTACACAAATAACTGAAATGATTCCAAGTGTAGAAGACATGAATACTGTGCAATCACTTTTAGGATTGAGGGCAGGGAGTGAAAATTTGAGTGAGAGGCTGGGTTGCTCCCAGGCAAAAGGAGAGATTGAGAGCATAAAAATGCATGCTATTTCTTCCAGCATGGCAAAAGTCAGTGAGTGGAGTACCACCTTAGAAGGTGAAGGTGAGGGAGTGAGATGTGTGAGCCAGGGGGAGCCCCTGATGCAAGAACATAGAGAAAAAGAGAGAAAAGCAGGTACAGTTGATACAAGGGTGAAACCAGCCATTGCTCATGAGTCAATGATTGTGGATGATGCTGAAAAGGAAAGACAGTTACAGCAACATTACAAAGCTGTAATTGATAACATTTCCTTGGATGCTGACACTTTTACTCATCCTGTGACAGCCTATCAAATGTTGGCTGCTCAGGGCAATGAGGAGGCAGAAAGGACACTACATCTAGTGCACACAACAGAATCTCTTCAAAGGGATAAAGCTGCTATTAACAGGATGCCTTCTACAGCTGGTGAGCCATCTGAGGAATTTGGAGTAAATTCTGATGATGATGACTCTATTTCTTCTGATGGAAGCATGAACATAGGGGGAGATGAAGACCCTAATTCCATTCCTAATCTACCTGAATGGGCCTTGACTAAGGAGCATAGAACAGGTGAATTCAATGTCCACTTGGTCAAACAAATCATCACTATTCAACAGGCCATTCAGAACACTTCAAATGCAAATATCAAGGCTATCCTCCAAGCTCACCTGGACTCACTGCATCTCATGAAGTTGCAGAAAGTAAAGCAAAATATGAGTCTAGATGATCTCAGGAAAGATATTGCTGACTTGAAATCCTTCACTTCAGAAAAATTGGATTCAGTCATGCCCTATGGTACTTTGCAGGACTTGGTTTCGAGATTGAAAAAGGAATCAGTTACTGAACAAAGGCTGGCCAAGTTGGAAGACAGAGTTCAAGGAATTGAAGATTCTGTGGCCACCCTTCTTCTCAACCAACAATCTCAAACCAATCTCCTAATGCAGCTGGCAAAAGCACAAGGCTTGACCCCTCTCCTTGATGATAACAAAAAGGGGGAGAATAAAAGGGAAGGGGAAGGAGAGCCCTCTACAAAGATTCAGATATCTAAAGTGCTAGTTCCTGCCATCACTACCTCTCCAATCATTCAAATCAAGGGAAAACCTGATGGAATTGATTTGATTCAGCTAGCAGCAGCTGAAATACAAATGAAAGAACAATGGAGGAGAATTGATGAAAGGTTGCAATTGGTGTTTGGTTCTACACAAAATAAATCAACATCTGTGAAATTTAGCACAAAGATTGAACCAATCAACATGGAGCTCAAGCCAGTAGGGAGAAATAAGGTTGGAGAGACTTCTTTCAAGAATTTAAAACCTATGGTTCTAAAGCCTAACACTAGATCCAGTATGGACTCCACAAAGAATCCCCTAGACTTTGCTCAGATGCAGGAAGTAGACTTTCCTCTTCCAAAACCTGATGGAGACAAAGTTCTAAGTGCAAGCATCATAAAGAAGAAGGAGACCAAGGACAAGGGTGAGAGAATGGACATGGCCTTTATCTATAGAGAGGGAAAGAGTATCTGTGTGATGCAAGGACATCCCAAATTTCTAAAGGCTAAAAGGGAAGAAACCAGAAGGTTGAAGAAAGAAGCTGTAAAACTCAAGGCTGACAAAAGAGCACAAGCAAAGCTTGAAAAACAGCTAAAGTCAAGCCAAGTTGAAGAAATGAAAGGAATTGAAGTCAGGGGTGAAGAAAAGATTGCTAACTTAGATGAGGTTCTTGGGAGCATATTTGGTGAAAATATGGAAGAAAGAGAGGAATGGCAGAAGGGAAACAGAAGAAAGGCCAAGGCACACAGAAGGAGTGAAGATAACCCTGAAGATACCAAATCTATATCTAAACCACTACCTTCCATACCTGAACCTTTTGTTGCTGATCCCTCTATAAATATCCATGGTGAACCAATCATTCCAAAAGAGGAACCTATTGATTGGGACAACATCACATTGCCTACCTTTTTAACCACTCTACCACTACCAAAGAAACAGAAAAGAAAATCTAAATCTACACCTCCTCTAACCTCTAAGAAATTCACTCAAAAACAAAAACCTAACCCTAAGCCACCCATTTCTAAAGATGATTATGTTCACATCTGTGACATAAAAGAAGCTTCAGACATTAATCTCTATCTGGATGAGCTGGAGGAAGTAAGGGGAATAGCTGCCTACAGACAGCTACCAGAGAGATTGGTTTTCAGATATAAGGGAGCTGGGGAAAGAACATGGCCTCTCTACAGGATTCTAAATGAAGGCTACTCTACCTTGATCAGAGTCTTTTCAGCCATCAAAAAGGATTCTGGCTTTACCAGAACAGCCAAGACTGAAATTCTCAACAAGATTGCCAACATAAGGAAGACTTGGAGGGAACCAAATGCTTTGCCCAGAACCTTACTCATACAAGAAAGGGGAACTAAAATTCACAAATCACCTCATTGGTTGATGGAATTTAGAGATGACAAAGGAGTCAGAAGATTTTTCAGACTTGAAGACCAACTCAAGATTGCCAGCAATGAAACTCTCAAGGAAATGCAATCTAAGTTGGATATCAGTGATGAAGATGAAGCTGAATTCTTCAGACAACTCCAACTCCAATTTGAGGAAAATGACAAAGGGCTAGGAAAGAAAACCAGGGAACAAAGAAGAAAATGATGATTTGCTCAGGCTGGAGGAGCACCCTTGGAAATACTGTAAATCTTCAATTACCTCCTAGTACATACACTTTTGCAGCACTTTTATATTTCTACTTAGTTTCAATTCAAATATTTGTTAAGTGTTTTGTTATCATCAAGTTAATCCTGAATTTATGCCTACAATTCTTATAGACATAAATAGGGGGAGATTGTTAGGAATATATGTGCATTAGTTTGATGATATGTTTAACAAAACACTTAAGTAGAAATTTAGTGTCTGTAGCCTCAACGGATAAGACCACTTTGGCTATCCGTTGATGGTGTAGCTTTACTTAGAAATAAGTCTAGTATTGTAGCATATTTCAGTCTCTGTATTTAAAATGTAATTCTTAGAAGTTGAGAGAAACTATGAGTCATGTTGACTACTAGATGATATGCAGATAGGAAGGCCAATTGTAAATATTTCATGCCTTGTAATTTTGTATAAATGAAGTGGTATCAACGGATGACTTAAAGACCTTCAACGGATGAGAAGCTAAGCTTCAACGGATGTCTCTAAAGCTTCAACGGATAACATCCTTCAACGGATGTTCTGCTAATTAGCCGTTGATAAGTGGTAGTTGTACCTACAAACAGAGGCACATGGGTTGACAGAGAAAAGTGAGATGTGGTAGCCGAATTTCAGGATCAACAGAAAAAGCAGCCGTTCTTCTTTAGTACAAAGATGCAATAGTCAACAAAGTACTTGAGTGAACAGGAAAAGAAGCAAGTGAAGAACTTATTTTACTATTGTAATTTTATATTGTTTTTCACTTGTACACTTGGTAATATATAAACCAAGAAGAAGCTAGTAATTAGAGAGAGATTTTCCAGAGCTGTTAAGAAATATCTTGAGAGAAAATTCATCTAGTTTGTACTAGGATGCAGCTGTGATCAACATTGTTGAACACAGATTTTCTAATATACCATCTCTGGTGGAACAACAAATCCACCAGAAAAGTTTTTAAAGTTTGTTGTGTTCTTTACATTTTGTGTTTGAATATATATCTGTCTGCATTAGCTCAAAGCAATTCATACACTTGTTCATCTAGAACACACTGCTTTAATAAACTTCTCAAAACCTGAAAAAGTTTTGAGATTTACATTCAACCCCCCTTCTGTAAATCTCATTGTTAGTCCTCTAGGAATAACAGTACATGCATTGTGAATTACGTGCGTATGTTAGTCAGGATTCCTGTGTTTGACTATTTTCCTTATGTGCGGGCTATCGTATGGGTATACGATCGAGTTTTGATGCGAAATTCGTTGGATAATTATAGCTTAGATGATTAACGTACTATATTTTAATTATAAATGTGGGTCGTTCGAGACGATCAGAACTAGATGTTGAATAAAGAGTGAAATGGAATGGTATTGGATATCTGGCTTCTAGAAATCATAGGAGCAGCATATCAATGAATTGTTGGAATGAAAGAAGGTGATGTCTTGAGATGTCGGACTGAGATAATTGCGTTGTTGCGAGTGTGACTAACTGCTAAAAAACAAAGGCAAGTTTTTTACGCTATTCTAATTTTAGAATAGTTCAATATTTTACATATCCAACTGCTTATGATTATACAAATATTGCTTTTCTATTCTCAATTCAGAATAGATAAATGTTTTACATATCGCTGAGTTAAATGTTTGTCATGCAAGTATCCATATCTTCACTTATCGTTCAAGTGATGTTTATTTTGAATCGTGTTATGCAAGTTTCTCTATACTATTCTAATTCCATAATAGTTAATTGCTTTATATATCAAAGTGATTGATTCCGTTTATGCAAGTACTCTTCTGCTATTTTATGTTCAGAATAGTTAGGTGTTTTTACTTATCCAAATACTGGATTTATAAATGTTTTATACCTTGAGAAAAATGATTTTGTTGTAAATATTCCTGCCCAAGTGAATGGGGAAAATAAAATTATTTAGGATGTTGATTGATTCGACTCCTTTTCATGAATTGGTTTTAAGATTGGATGGTTACTGGTTATAGCATAAGAGGCCGAGACACCGGTCTAGCGTGAGCTATTATACGAAAGTGTAATATCTTGCAAGGCAAATATATGCCTTTTGTGGATATCCTATATGTACGGTATGGCTACGGCATACCGGTACCTATATTCATGGTATGGCTGCGGGATACCGGTGCTGTTTCGTGACTGATCATCAGGAACATCATAGTGCATAATTGGTTCCAATCTAAATTGCTAAATTATTTTAATAATTCAATAATGAATGATTTATCAAGTGTTTCTGTTTTGAATAAAATATGCAATGCAGTTTTGATTCAATTTTTGATTGAGGTTGATACTTAATTTGCTGTTAATATCAAAAGTGGTATCGATATATATGATTGATGTTGACTTCCATACTTCAGTACTGGTATATTATGAGCATCCAAGTTAGTATTGATATCTAATTTGATATGACATCAAAATAAGTATTGATATCACGATTGGGGTTTTGAGTTAATTGGATATAAAGTTTATGATTCAGTCCATAATCAATGTTTCATGTTGTTATTTATGATATTTCCGTAAACATTGTTTTACGAGTTTCTCCTCATCAAGATTCAAAGTCCTGCTTAATCAATTTCGCTCAAAAATATCTAAAGTGTTTTGAATACAAATGAGTAACCAATTCTGGGATTCCTTAACTAAATTTTCCGGTTCATCAATTATTGATTTTAATTGTTCTGCTCTATTGCAGATATCGGTTTTTATATCAAAAAGACCACATATATGATATACTGAACTTACTGAGCATTTCTTTCGCTCATACTTGCCTGTTTTTAAAATTTAACCTTCCAGTGAGGATTAGCTTGCACTGTTTAGCTGCGTAATTCAAGAAAGCAAAGAAGGAAGCTTTTGGGAGGTGATTGGTCCAGGGTTTGCGGAACTAGAGTAAGTTCTACTGTATAAAGTTGTTTGTATATATATTAGTTATGTTATTAAATTGTTGGTCTAGTATACTTCTTTTCGAAGTTATACTAGTGGGTTAAGTTTAAGTTTGAGAATTGTTGAAAATAGTTTGAAAAGAAAGGAAAAACTTATTTATGGAATTTGGATATCTTGTTTGTAGAATTGTAACTTGAAAATATCTTGGTGTAGTTTGGTGTCACGGATGCTATATTTGAGTTTCTGGCATTTATTTATTGATTAAACAGTTTATTTTGGATTAAGGTTTCATAGTGACGACCAAATCCCCTGACCCCGGATTTGGGGGCGTTACAGGTTGGTATCAGAGTTGAGGTTATAGTAAAATAGAAATGAGAGAGTGTAAGAGTGTGTATAGTTATGTAAGGACGCTTGAGCTCATATCGAGTTCCTTATGGACTATTGGATACAGTACCAACGAGTAAGCTAGGATAGGCGCATTTGTTTGAGATGGTTGTGTTGAGCTGGAAAAAACTCCTGGCAGTTGCACACTTCTATTGTGGAATCTTCCGAGGCTACTACAATTCAATGATGATGAAGATTATCAATATCCTTAAAATATGAAGAAGTGTCTAGAATCGGATGATGAGTCAACAGAAGAGTTCAAATAGAAGATAAGTATTAAGACCTTGGAAATACCTTCTCTTTCTATAACTTCTTTTGACATCTCTCAAAAAAGGTATATGTTAGAGGATATAATCCCTAACACCCGTTTTCAATCACGTAATGTGCTAGAGGTTGTCATGAAGCCTATTTTCAGGTTTTAATATCTTTGTCAAGTTGCGATATTGAAATTTCCAAAAATAATTCATGGTGGATAGTTTGTCGGTGATACGACACCACTTAGCCATTTTATGCCAGAATCTTGTATTCTGGATTTTATTTTTCTCCAGAAATATTAGCTTTGTAACCTTTTCAGTTTTGATCTGAGGATTGCCCTAACAAGTCATTTATTAGAAATCCTTTATTATACATTTGATTTTAAATTCATTTCATATTCTTTAATTTTGACTGAGATGAACAACCCTAACTATAGGGGACACAAGATATACCTGTCTGTGTGATAGGAGTTGGATGGGACGTTATCACTTATGTGTGTTGTGACTACAAGAAGGTTAACACCCTTTAGTAGTGTCTTAGTTTGGGCACGTAACATTAAGTTCGTTTGATCATATTGATCTATTAGTTATTCTTTTATTTCAACAATACTTTCTCAAAAATTCAAATTTGTGGTAACCACCATGGTGGGACACCCGTTGTGATATGAAATTATTTTCTCTTTGAAATTTCATAATTTTATTATCTCAAATATACGAAGGTATGCCAATCAAGTTGAGCTGAGTTATCCTGGTCAAATCAAAGTAAGACTATGTGATGGGATTACCAATAGCAACATTCGGATTGCAATGCGATTAAAATATCAGTGGCGTATAACGAAGTCAGCATGTTTTTTTATTTCTCTCTCCATTTATCTCTATCTCTCTTTCTTTTTCTTTCTCTTTATCTTTCTTTCTATTCTTTCTCTCTCTATCAGTAAAAGTGATTTTATGAAAAATTTGGTCAAAGGGTATGGGAATAAATAATTGATTTCATGGGAAAGAATGATGGTGTGGAGTGAAGCTCCCGTGATAACTGTGTTGTATAAGAAATTTCAGTGTTATTTGAAATTTTGAGAAAAGTTACGTATGCAAGATTGGAAAGTTGGCCAGAAGATCCCTAGTGCTCTCTTTTGCTGATTCCGAGGACGGAATCCCTAGTGACTGAAAAGTCATATTTTGACCCGATTTTGATTTTAAAAATATCGAAACCTACCTTTTGACGTACTGAGTCATATGTGATATGAATTATGTGATGCGTCAATTATGTGTGTACATGATATGTGAATTACGTGCGTACGTGGGTCAAAAGTCTTGTCTTTGAATATTTTCTTTATGTGTGGGCTATCGTATGGGTAGACTATATGGTTTTGACGCGTAGCTCGTCGAGTAATTATTGTATAGATGATTGAAGATGTTTCTTTTAATTATAGATGTGAATCGTTCAAGAGGATTAAGACCAGGTAGTGAAATATAGAGTAAAGTTGAACAGTGATGAATATCAGGCTTCTAGCAATCGCTGGAGCAGCATATCACTGAATTGTCCAAATAGATAGACGATGATGTCCTGAGACTGAATGTCAGAATAGCTATGTTTGCGAGTGTGACTAACTGCTAAAAACCAAAGGCAAGTTTTCTACGCTATTCTAATTCCAGAATAGTTCGATATTTTACTTATCCAACTGCTTATGATTATGCAAGTATTCTTATCTATTCCCACTTCAGAATAGATAACTATATTACATATCGTTGAATTAAATGCTTATTATGCAAGCACTCTCTGCTATTCTAAGTTCAGTAGTTAAGTGTTTTTATTTATCCAAATACCGAATTTATAAATGTTTTATACTTTGAGAAAAATGATTTGGTTGCGAGTATTCCCGCCCAAGTGAATGGGGAAATAAAATTTATAAGGGTGTCGATTATTAGGACCCCTTTCAATAAAAAGGTTTTAAGATTGGATAGTTACGTAAGAGGCCGAGGCAGCGTTCCAGTGTGAGCCATGTATTATACTTGTTTACAATACCTCGCTAGGCCAATGTGTGCCTTGGGTACCCCTTTTGTTTAGTTGGCTATGCTTCGGCGTATCGGTGTTGCTCCGCGGCTGATCACCGGCGGCAACACACCATCGTTTGAGGATTCCAAATGATTGATTAAGTGTTTTTTGGATAAAATGTGAAATTCAGTTTCTGATTGATGTTGATACTTAATTTCTTGTTAAATATCAAAGGTAGTATTAATATATATGATTGATGTTGACTTTAGTATGGGGTGTTGTGAGCATCTAAGTTAGTATTGATATCTAATTTGATGTGAGAGCAAAATAAGTATTGATATCATGATTGGGGTTTTGAGTAAATTGGATATAAAGTTGATAATTCAGTCCATAATCACTGATTCATGTTGTTGTTTACGATATTTCCGCAAACATTATTTTACGAGTTTATTCTTGTCAAGATTCAATGTATTGCTGAATCATTATCGCTCAAAGATATCGAAAGGGTTTTGAATACAAATGAGGAACCAATTCTGGGATTCCTTAACTAAAATTTTTCTGCTACAGCAATTCTGATTTCAAATATTCTGCTATACTGCAGATGTCGGTTTTTTATATCAAAAGAATTTATATATGTTATAATGAACTTGTTGAGCATTTCATTCGCTCGTACTTGCATATTTTTAAATTTAAACTTCTAATGAGGAATGACTTGCGCTGTTTAGCTGCATAATTCGAGAAAACGAAGGAAGAAGCTTTTAAAAGGTGGTTGATCCAGGGTTTACGGACTAGTGTAAGTTCTATTGTGTAAAGTTATTTATATTATATTATATTATAGTTGTATTATCGTATATTTGGGCCTAGTATACTTCTTTTCGAAGTTATACTAGTGGGTTTAGTTTTGAGTTTTTAAATTGTTGGAAAAGAGTTTTTAAAGAAAGTAAAAAAATTATTTATGGAATTTGGATTTCTTATTTCTAGAACTATAACCTGAAAAGATCTTGGTGTTGTTTGGGGTCACAGATGCTATATTTTAACTGTTGGCATTTATTCATTGATTTAACAATTTATTTTGGATTAAGGTTTTATCGCGACGGCTAAATGCTCTGACCCTGGATTTGGGGGCGTTACATCGACGATCCGGTTGACCGACCTTTGCATTGAAAATCAAGTATGATATTCTTGAAGGGGAAAATCCCAAGAATTTGTGAGAGAAGTTGATGAAGACTTATCACATAAATTCTATAGCAAACAAGTTATTTTTTAAGAAAGATTTGTTTGAATTCAAGATGGAAAAAGATGGGTGATTTGATGAGAAGACATCATAAAAACAACAAGCTAAATTAAGAGAAACACATATTGTGCTATGTTTGGTAACACTACTCTTTAACTGTTGTTTATTTTTTAGGGCAGCAGTAAAATTATCAACTGTTGTGTATCGAGTGTTGTTTGAATCAATTTTTTTTATTGTGAACGTCCCCCTAACCACGTTTTCATTTGGAAATCATGCACAAAATATAGGTTGACAGGAATACTCCCTTCAATGCACAAGTAAGCCCTTATTTCACAGTTTAGTGTTGAACTCTTCTTCTGATGGAGAGCAATTGTTTCAAATGTGAGGTCGTCATATAGACACCGAGAAAGGAGTTGCATTACTGGTTGTTGAAAGTTGAGCAAAGTCATTGGTTTGTCTTGCAAAAATGACATTTCTCAGTATGATTAAATGGTTTGGTATAAATGATTCGGTAAAACCTAGCATCGTCTAAGGTTCCAGGAAACTTCTCATTTTGCTAAATATCAAAAGCTTGGATTTATGTGCAATATCATTTGAATGTTTTGGACTTATACTGTTTGCATATTAGGAATATATTATTGTTTAATATTAGGCCCACCCTATATATTCAGGCCCAAATAATATGTTTTAGGATTTTTATATAAACTTCTATGTTCTCTCGCTTATCCGGTCGCAGTCCTCCTTTTAAAATCTCAAAACAATTTCATTCATATATATTCAGTATCGTGCATCGTTCATCTTTTGTTATAATAATATTTTATCGATCATTTTGTCGAGGTATATTAATCATTTTGGTAGACTGCTTTTTTAAGATGGAAAAAGGGCGTGTTTCTCGTGAGAGATTAAGGGTGTGTTTGACATTGCTGTTGCAGACAACAACAACTTTTCGCTGAAAAACAGTTAAAAAACTGTTTGGTAAAATTGAGAAGTTACTTTTCCAGAAAAGTGTTTTTGGCATAAATGATGATGTTAGAAAAAGTAAGGCACCCCATATTTTTTGAAAAAAACTCTTTTCAGCTTTTGCGGGAAGTAGATGCTGATTTTACCATCAAACCTCATCAAAAGCATTATTTTTTTTATAATTTTTTACATCAAAACATATACAATTTAAAAATATTACCAAATAGTCAAATGTTTTTTTCAAGAGCACTTTTTTCACCAGTAATTTTCTAACAGCACATCAATATTTTAACAGTAATCACACATAGAGCCTAAATTGGAATATTGAAATATAATATGATCCTGTGTTTTGATGTACTGGTATGTAAATGTGTGTGTATATGAATAAAAACTCTTCGTATTATTTAGGATTCTTTTATTATTGGAGTAATAATATTTTGAAGTACAAAATTGTTTCAATCGTAGTCTTAATTATCTTTGATATTTGGCATAAATTTTGACTTATGGCTCACTTTTAAAAATACGATTATTTTTATCATTTTGGCTACCAACATATATTTTCTAATTCGCTCCCCTTTTTTGTACGCCTCAAGTAGTGCAAAATTAGCTTTAAGATGCTTTATGCATATGGAACAAAATTTAGACTAAAAGTATTTATAATACAACAATATTTTTTAAGAAACTTTGCTTGCTTTCTTTTATAAGAACTGCTGGAAAGATATCTCCTTCAGAACCATCTCGTTCTTGCTCTTTTAGCGCTTCATTTGCTAGGTTGAATGGTGTCGCCATTGATGGGACGTTTCAGAAACTTGTGGACTTACAATATTGCCCTGCTCTGATTTCTAAGATCCTAGAGATCTTCGTTCGGTACTGTGACTACAGCTTGACCAATTAATAAAGATTGAAGTTTTATAGAAAACATTATTCTCTATCTATTTACTTTATTTTTCAATAACATTTTCAATAAAAGTGATGTAGTAGTGTTCTTCATGTTATTAATTGGAGATCTACAACATTCTAAGCTTCTGCATTTTAATTCAGTAATCGACTATTTGACTATCTGTCAATTTTATTAGCCCGATCATTGTCGGTTTCCTCTGGTCGTTTGCATTTTACTTCGATAATTTTCATATTTTATTTTGAAAAAAATTGTTTGAAAGTTTTGCAGCTTTACAATTTATTTAATTGGATTTTATATAGTGTTTTTTCTTATAATGAATGTTTTTTATATCTATAAATTCTATTTGTTTTCGGTTTAGATGTTTTACTTAATATCTTTTATTTTATTTTTGATCGGGGTTTAAATTTTGTTCTCCTTATACATGTTTTTCTCTTTTTGTTCAAATAGCAGTCCATTTTTAATATGTTGATTTGTAGCCTATATTTTTTTATTGAAATTTCGATAAATCAAATAAATATGGATATAAATTTAGATTGATACGATTTGAACCAGGTCCGTTGAAAACCTACTTCATGGGATCCTGTTCAGTGTTCAAAACCTAGCCAGCAGCGTTTAATTCTTTGGTTATGATTTTTTGGCTCTCTTCGCGTCTTTAAAAACACTAAACAAACAGATATGGGTTATGAAATTGTGATCCGTTTATTAACGGCTAGCCCAGACCCTCAAACTAAGGTTTCATTGATGTATCTACAAATAGTTGGCTTATAATAAATTACAGTTGGAAAGTAATAAAAAATAAATAACAAAATGAAAAAATCTAATGCCCTTTTTGTTTTTTCTGAAATGGTTTTCTTTTTACTTATGAAATTACAATTTCCAGTAAGTTCAATTAAAATAGTTAAAAAAATTACTATTAAAAATTAATTTCATTTTCCGCATTAGCAGAGTTAAGTTTTTTGTTGATATTGTTTTATATATATTTGATTTAATTAAATTATAATTGTACAACCAATTCTCTCAATTATATTTTAGATATACGATCAAATAACATATTTTAATGTGTAATGTTTATAAAAATCACTTATTTTTTTGAAAGTTAAATTTACTGAATTAGATTAAATATAACTAAACGAGATCTACAAACAATTGAACAAGTTTTTATGTTAGTTAAGATAAAAGTGAATATGATATCATAATTATGCCTCCTGATTCACGGGATTTGCATATTATTGCGTGAACCCGTATGATTTACTCAGTGTGCAACCTGAAGGGTAGCGGTTGCGGATTATCTACGATAAAAAAGAAGTGAATATGATATATGTTATACAATCAAAATTCGAATGTATTCAATTGAAGTTGAACTTTTGAATACTTATTTTCATTACTCACATGCATCGCTCTCAATTAAATTTGAGTCTGTTGATTTCCAAATTTCGAGCAAGTTATTAAATATTTTTTACCAAAATTGTGTTGAAAACTATAAACAAATTTTATAAAAAACAATTTTTTTTTGTAAGAATACAAAAAAAAACAAGAAAAATGGAAATGAAGAAATAGGAAGAAAAAAGAAATAGGGGGGCTGAATGAATAGAAAATAGAGAAAAAATGGGAATCGTCATCACCTACCTCTAAAATTACACACCATTTTGGTTTCGTCGTCGCTCTCCAGTTCGTCTTCCAGCTCCTCATCTGTAAGCCCTCAATTTTTCTATTTTTCTTTTATTTATTTATTATTCACGCATCAATTTCAACTAAAATGCCATATCGAATTAAGTTCCAATTTTAATTTTGTGTAAAACAATTAGGGCTTATTTATCCAAATTGAAATTCACTTGTTTACAACCTCTCAGCGTTTTCTCCATTTTAATATACAAAGTGACCCTGTTAGGTGCTTTAAGTACTGTTCACATAGCGAAGCTATATATCTGTGTTTATTTTGTGTGTGTATATGACTGGAGGAGATGAATTGGAATTTGAAAGCCTAGGACGTCAAATCTGAATACTGAGGTTAGGTTTATGTAATTCTCTATGTTGATGTATGCTTTACGTGTCTCGCTGATTTTGTTCTTTTCGATTGATTTGTTTTTGCTTGTTGTAAGTTTTAGCTGAATTTGTTTTGTGCATATTGATATTGGAGCAATTTATATAAGTTTGGTGATTGTACATTTGTTTGTATCGAAAACTATGGATAAGCCTTTAGTTTTGTGTTTTGACTTCTTCAAGAAATTCTGCTCCGGTTTTGTGGAAGAATCTAGTGTTTTTGTCTGTTTCTGTAGCGGGATACTTTTGTCGTTGCGTGTTTAATGAAGTGGTTAGGGAATCGAGTAGTGTTTGTAAGAATTGCGGTGTTCGGTTGTGCATTAAGTGATAATTGTCGAGTAGTAGTAATTGTCTGGGCGTTTGCCTTCACTTCGCCTTGTTATGTAAATTAAAAAATCTTTAAATAGACACCGATTTAGTGCCTCTTTTAATAGATCTACTGTTTGATTGTAATCCTCGTTTGTGGGAGTATAGAACATATAGCAGTTTCGTAAATTTTCTTGTTCTTCTGAAGTTACAATGAGAAAAGAAAGTGAGCATTGAGATGGGATAATTGCTGAGTTTAGAAGTATATTGTTGCTTAATTAGAATGCTTATTTTATATATTGCATCATGGATTCAATATATAATAAAAAACGGGAAGTCAGATTTGGGGGGGGGGGGGGCAGATACAACATATTAAAAAACATCATAGCTTTGCATATATGATAATATTCTTAAACCCATGTATAATCTATCATAAATTCTTTTTCTTTTTATAATTATTAAAAGTTTCATTTAGTGCCTCTATTTTTTGAGGCAAAGTATCAAACACTAGAATGCACCAAATAAGAATTTCCAGGAATAGAAGCAGAAAAGTGGGGCTTAGAATCGGAGAAATTAAATTATAATTAGAACTTGAGGAAAATGAGTAGAAAAAGGGGGCATAGAATTACCCCTGTGCAGGTAAGCACTCTGTTGCACCATGGATCCAAACACTAAAACATTAGAAACAGGATAACATTAATTATTATTTTCTCTTAAAAAGCTTCAATGTAAGGACAGTTTTTCCCTTCCTGCACGGCTGTACCCATATACATCCCCAGACCTAATTATGGGGACAATCCCTGGGTCGTGCCTTGTCCCATACACACACCCATGCGAATCCACATATCACCTTAACACCAAATATCAGGTCTTCATGCATATGGAGTATCCCTACTTTATAGCTCAGCAAACTAATTTTACACAGTTACAGTCGCCACTTGAGGAGTCTAGCCATGAATGTCAAACTTTCTTGGTTTTCATGTTGGTATTTTTTATGGTTATGGTCTTATACAGTAATCAAGCTTAGCGAACTTATGGGGACAAGCCATATGTAAATTTTGGACCTCACGGCTTATTTTGCTGTTCTAAATTTAGAGATCTCTTCCTAATGGCTGTGCACTACTAGAATTAATGTTACAGCTGTAGTGAGATGTTTAAACTTTTAAAGTTCTATATTGCAATTAGAAGTACTTCATTCCCTGTTTTTGCCTTCTTCTTTGTAAGTATTGACTTTTCCTAATGTGGCTACTATAATATTCTGATTGATTTTATGCCTACCCATATGCAGGTCGTACAATAAAGCCGGTGAAGTGTTCTGGTCAAGAACACTTTTAAGTATTGTGTTTTCTTTGAAGTCCGTATGGATCAGAGGCTTGTATTTCCAAAGGGTGACCTTTCTCCTCATGATTCTGCTAGCGATGGTGAGGAAAAAGAATTCAGTGATGATGACGATGATGATCGTAACCACAAACATAGGAGGCGGGAGACACAGAGTCACTCACTGGAGAGAGATCCTGTACAAGTGTCAGCAAGGCCGTACAGAAACAGAAATAAGCCCTTTGAAAATGGGGATCCTCATAGGGAAGCTGCCGCTCAATCTAATGAAACATGGAGAAATTTTAACATGCCACCTCTGGAGAAAGATTATCCTGGTAAATTTGACAGAAGACGTCCTGGCTCAACAGTGGTTCCTCGAGCTCCCTTGGATTTAAACCATAGAGGCAGGGGGAACCAATCATGGACTGGTGATCCTGGATCTGGTAGAGGTAGAGGAAGGGAACTTGGTTCCTGGAGTGCACGTGATTGTAGGTTTAGCTCTGTCGATTTTAATCCTGCCATGTCACAACAGGGGTATGTCCCTTCAAGTCTATTTGCTGGGCGGGGGATGTCAAGTGTTGCAAATCCACAAAATGCAGCCTGGAACGCATTTGGATTGGTTCCAGGATTACCAAATGGTGGCTTAGATAGCCTTCATTCCCTTGGTTTGCAGAGAAATCTAAGAGCTCCTATTAATCCTTCAATGAATATGGGAATGCCCCACCAAAGATGTAGGGACTTTGAGGAGCGTGGCTTTTGTTTGAGAGGAGACATGTGTCCTATGGAACATGGTATTAATCGAATCGTCATCGAGGATGTTCAGGTATTCCAGGACAAAACACCTATCATTACTCCGCTTTCCTTGTCTTGTTGATATTTTTGAATGTTATAAGATATAAAATGACTGGTTGGAACATAAAACTGTAGGTCCTTGATAAAGGACGTAAACTGTATCCAGTTTTACTTAATGAAGGAATGTAAACTGTATTAAGCAGTAGTCTGATTTCAAGACCACTATAGAACAAATCTAAAAAGTTTGTTGTGTTTTTTTGTTGCATGTCACATAGTATCTTCAATTCTTCACAATTTGGAAGCTGTTTGACCACTAAAAGGACACAGGGCTTAATTTGGTGCTGGACAACTAATGATGAAAATATATTATGTGACACTTCTAAGGGTATTTGTAGAAGTCTACATTCTGTTAACATCTTTGACCTTCTTTTGATGACGAGGAGCAACTAATTCTGAAGTTTCTACCCTTAAATTATCTAGAATTTTTTAGCATGTTTTGGTGTCATTGTTTATTGTCTGCACGCATCTGCTTAATTATCGTTTATTACTGTTGCTTGTTTGTTTCTTGACCTTTTAGTTTTGCCATGTGTTACTTAAAGGTTGATTGTGAGACAATATGAACTTCTTTTACATGTTTAGATCATTGGTGTTTTACTTACCATAGCTAGTCCCCTGAGGAACCATCAGATGCTGAAACATTAAAAACATTTTCAAGCTCATTGTTTCTAGCAGTCATTCACTGAATTGTCAAACATATGAATTGCCCTCAGTAGTGGACACACGTGCACACATACGTAAATTAGAAAATGCATTCGCAACATATGCTGCATTAGTGTAACCTGATTTTTTAGATGCAGCTCTTATATCCAGACATATGTTCAGCAGAGCTGCCAAATGCCAATTGTCACACCAATTTGCTGACCTATAACTGCTCGCTTTTCTAAATAGACACACTTACATAAGAAGAATGCTTTTATTTATTTTTTCTCTTCCCTCTGTTTCTTATCTCTTGTATAACAGCTAGCTGTATACAAACTCTCAAGGAAAATTATATCTTACATTTAAAGAAAATAAGGTAATATTTTGGAGATTATAGTCCCTTAAAACAAACATTGCCTAAGGGGTATGGGTGGGTGTCTGGGTGCAAACACACACATGCACATGTGTATTGTAGCATCTATATATATACACTATTTTGTATTTTGGCAGTTTGTCTTTTCATATGCTGATTCAGTTTATGTGCGAAATAACATGACTTGCATATATCTCAAAACTGCTATCTTTTTAAATTTCAGAGCCTTTCTCAGTTTAATCTACCCGTTACACTTCCAAATGCACATGTGATGAGTGCATCTGCCGGTCCAGGGCCTTCATCTGCAATTAGTGCTCCTTCAAGCACACTGGGAAATGGACAAGGTGTATATGGCAAAAGTAGCAAGGCTGGAGCTAATGATGATGGATTAGGTTCAAATGGTGCTACTGGGTCTTCTGTTGCTACCGGAGCTGATTTTTATGATCCTGATCAGCCTCTTTGGACAATTGATAGTGCTCGAACTTCAGCTGAGGTCCTAGCGCCAGATCCTACAAAGGTTACCAGAGGTGATAATCAACCAGTCCCAACTCATGATCAGCATATTGGATTGTACAGTAGTGCTGCTAATGAGCATCCAGTTAAAAACTCTGGGTCTGCTTTAGGATCTCATATTACAACTTCGTCTGTGCGGGGACAAAGTCGTAGTTTGAAAAATAGAATAATTCCTGTTCAAACTGGTATTGCAAATGAAGATCAGGTCTTGGACACTGTTGATGATGCTATTGGCTATCAGGGGAAGATGACTAATGCTGATGATGTTGTTTCACATTCTATGGAATCTATGAAGACTCTCAACAACACTGCACGTTTTATTCAAAAGCCATCTCAAAAGGCCAAATGTACTTTATTTGTCAGTGGTATACCCCAGAAAGATAATAGAAGAGATGCCCTTCTATCACATTTTCAAAAATTTGGAGAGGTTATTAATGTATATATCCCTACAAACAGTGAGCGGGCATTTGTTCAGTTCTCTAAGCGAGAAGAAGCAGAGGATGCTTTGAAGGCACCAGATGCGGTAATGGGCAATCGCTTTATAAAGCTGTGGTGGGCTAATCGTGACAATATTCCTGTTGGCGGGATAAGCACTGCCAGCTCTGTGCCCTTAGCTTCTCCTTTTGTGACAGCGGCCTCGGTTCCAGATGTTGCTACCAAAGGAAAAGATGTTCCGAAGGGCAGTAGTTCCCATGATTCAGTTTTGCCAGTGCCTTCATTTGATCACCCAAAATCTCTGGTCAATAATGGTCCAACGCCTGCTATGCAAAAAAAGGTGGAGAATTTAGATTATTTAAAGGAGATTCGCAAGAAACAAGAGATGCTCGATAAGAAACGAAGTGAGTTTAAGCGTGCATTGGAGAGACTAGAGAAACAAAAACAGGTAGAAACCAGTTCCGTTTAGATTAACTTTGTGATTTTGATAATCAAGCATTGAAACTTGAAACATAGCCTTTTCTCAATGCTTTATATCAGCTTTCTGCCTAACATGCATCATACTCATGGTATCAGTGTTATTCTGGCATAGGACCTATATCTCGTTCAGAGTTTTAAAGAATGCATATATTCATGTAAAGAAGCACAAATTTCTGAACTGCTGCATAAATCTCTTCTTATTTTGCGGAAACTGCCTACTGCTATATATATGTTGATAAATATGACGAGTTCATCAAATTTATGACTTGTGAATTCCTGAAATGTTTTCTTTGTTTAGCTTGTGATTTTATTTTCCACACATTACAGGCAACAGGTAGTAAAGCTGATCTAGCTATGGAACAGGCAGCTAAAAGACATAAAGGGGATATAGTAGCTGATGTACAAAAAGCTGGAAGTCCGATTTCAATTGGTTCTAGCTCTATCGTTTCCTCAACACAAGCTGAAATGACTGATAGAAGCAGAAGTGGAGGGAATATTAAAACTCAGAGCTCTGATACCAGTACAGTGATGGCATTGACGGAATCTTCAAGCTTTAAACAGTCAACTCGCCAGCAGGCACTGGCAGGGACATCCTTTGCAATGAATAGATTTAAATTGGACAATCGTCCAACCTCATTTAAAGTCATTCCACCTCTACCTTCTGGTCTCGCTAATGTAAGTCTTTTTCTCCTTCTATGCTAGAGTATTTAAGATGTTCAATGAATCATGTTGACCGACTTTTATTATTAAGTTCATCTTTTGGTAAGCTGGAGTATTTGGTGTTCTTTTCAAATTTTATGTAATGCCACTCTCTATATGAAGTAGGCTGGATTTTATTGACTTCTCCTTAAATTTTTTTAATTATTTATAATTTTATGCCTCATGTGGATTGTTTGGGGTGGATTCCAATTTAAGAAAACTGTTTCCAGTAGCAAGCAAAAATATAAAATTAATGTTACGTTATTTTTCCCCATGTGTAGCTTAGATATATGTTATTTTACCAGAACTTCGCTATATAAGTATCTTGTACACAATTCATAGAAATGATATAACCATTCTTGAAAAAATATTGCAATAGAATCTTGTTTTAAGTTTAAATGTTCATAACACTGCGACCTTCAGACACAAATACTCTGAAGGCGCCTTGTCCAAAAAAGAAGCGTCATCATTCATCTAATTTAGTGAATACGTTAATAGTTGTGTGTAATTTGTACTTGAAAAAAATTGTGTGTAATTCATGCGGTATTGTTATACAGGTTTCTGCTCTGAAAGAACATTTCTCAACATTTGGTGAGCTTTCTAATGTTGGTCTAGAAGATATAGAGCTGGGAGACAATGCTGATGAGTCGAATAAATGTGCTTGTGTATATTTCACAACGCGTCATTCAGCTGAAAAGGCATTCTCAAATGGTAAATGCTGGAAAGGCCACAACATGCAGTTTATGTGGCTGACTTCTAGTAATGTTAGCAAAGACGATGCAGGCAGAGAAAATCCTTCTTCACCGTCTACAAAAGGTTCTTCAGATGCTAATAGTCAGCCCGTAGGAGAAGGTGCATCGCTTGTTTCCCAGAAAACAACTATGTCAGGGGATGAGGTATCTGAGAATTCGGAACGAAGAGATAAAAGTTCTGACCATGTGGTGCCTGATGATGAAATGCATTCAAGTCTGACCCCAACGTCATCTGAGATGCAGTCATCTCAGGGATGATATTTGTTCAGGTGGACCCAGTTTTTGAGAAGTTGTATATTAAGGTAAATGTTAAGTATACCTAGATATAAGTTCAGGTGTTTAGCAATTGCTTAATTTTTGTTTCTGATTTTGCACTTCTAGCTGTGGAAAACGGCTAATCAACTGGTTGGTTAGAGATGTCGAATTATGTTGTGAACCACAATATTTTGGGGATTTGGTTGATTATTTCCATATAATAAACCAATACTGTATCATTTTAGAACAATTTATTTGTGCTTTGAGTTTGATTCCCCATTCAAAGATGTTTTGCACTGTCCCCCTCCAGCTGCTTCCATTTTAGTTTTTGGTTTTATTTCAAATTCTTTGAATTGTTAATATCATTATATTTTTGTTTAGGAACTAGAAAGAAATGAAATTGGATATTCGTTAAGAATCTGTTGGTATCATCATTAGTAGATCTATTAGAACAAGCAAAAGGCACGAACCTTGTTGGTCATTTCCTGAACCAAGACTTATCATGATAAAATTTGTCAAATAGCAGCTTAGTCTAGTTTATTTAGAAGAAACTAAGAAAAATGAACCTATTTAACAGAAGGAAATCTGAAACTATTGTCTTATGATTGCATTTAATAATCTAGCATCAGCCTAGCTATAAGCATGTAATTCTTGAAGGCTGCAAGATGTACAATTTTTGTCCTGAATTGGGCACCTATGACCACGAGAATCATGTTGCTGCTGCTTGTTCTTCACTTGTCACTTTCTGGATAAATGTAGAAAGCCAATTTCAGAGGTAAACTCTTTCTTAGTGTTATTTTATGATGTGTTTTGTATACATAGAAACATGAGATACATTGAAACTGGTAGAGAAATCCCCAAAGAGTGACAGAGAAGACATGTAGAATATGTAGAAAGAGAGTTACATATTGATACAACTAATTCACAAGTACCGGGAGAAAACAGATAGAATCATATTGTTTAACACATGAAAGCAACAGACACATTCAAAGGAGACAAACACATGGTCCAAATTATTCGAGTTCCATCTGAACTCGAGGCTTAGCTCCCTTTCCACCATCCGGTGACTTGTCCTTAGTAGTCCGCATGAACAGTGAGAGCAGCCACGAGAGCGATGAAAGTCCCGAGATCCCAAAAGCTTCCGAGGCGATAACTCCAGTGACAGCAAGGCCAATAGTGAGTGCTGCAGGGACTATAACAGGGCTGAAGATGATGAAAAGTGGGGCAGTGACCGCCAGGCAAATAACCGTGCTGACAAAGGTAATGGCGGCTAGGCCGAGAAGGGTTCCACCAACAGGGAGGAGGGTAAATATAGCTAGGACTTGGGAAGTTGATGGAGCATTGGCCATTGTTGATATTAGGTGGTAAAACTTGCAGAATAAGTATAAGAAAAATGAAGTGGAGAGATATAAAGAGTTAAGTGTGATAGCTTGACAGATATAAAGAGGCAAGGTGAATGCAGGGGTTGGTAAACGTGGCAGCTTGTTAGATGAAGCAGAGAGTTGGGTGAGTCACAACAAGTATAACGTCAGGGGACACCTTTCTCATGAGGTTTAATACCGGAAAGCTGTGCCTTGGCTAGTTTCCAGAGCAGCTTCTTTTGCTACTATGGGACACGGTAAACGAACAGCAGCTTTGGTTGGTGTCTTTCTAACCTGAGATATGTCCCCTTTTATCGGCAAAGGCAGTATGTGTTAAAATATTAATATATGATCATATCAAAGGACCGTATGTAGAGCTACCAAATTCGCGGGTATCGTTTTTTATATCAAATAACTCTAAAGAGGGAAGGCACACAGATGTATAATAAACAATTATATTCATGATTAAATTCAAAAATCAACATATTTCATTTAAATGTCTACAACCTCATAACAATACTCATATTGTGATCTGTTCCATAAACATTCTACTATTATCATAATTTAGCAATCATAAATTCAGAATAATACCTTATAAGTATCCTAGATCACCTATGGCTGTCAACATGTCTTGGCTCTCCTTCCCTTCTCGCTTCCTCGGGATATAGCCTGACCTTGGGATCGCCTGGGATATCCTCTAAAACACTTAATAAAATATTATATCTGTCTTAATAATTACTAAACATAAACATAGTATAATATTTACTTTGATCTCACAATATTTTCTTGTATAGAGATTGTAGAGTAAAGGGTTTAGCTACTCATAGAAAATTTATAAACAGCCATTTCTATTAATGAAAACTTTCGATATCTCTTCTTGATTTACAAGATGGCTTTTATAGAGTTTTTCCCATCTCTGTTGATTCTACTAATTTCTATTTCTAAGATTCTCTTTTAATTTCCTCCGTTCTTTTTCTTTCCTCTTTTTCAAAAGCTGAATCCACTTTCTGTAATTTGTCTGCCATTCCACCTTCTTTTTGACTTTAGAGATAAAATTTCTGGTAAATGTCCTTGTCTTTTCTGCTGCTGTCTTTTTCTTCTAGTAACCTTTCTTCTTTGTTGCTGTTGTCTTTTTCTTTTTCCTGAAAATTATTGATTTTTTTACAGTCACCAATATAATTTGGGCCGTAGTGTCATTTGTAATATGTTTTCAGTCACCAATTCTTATTGGGCCGAAATATCATTTGTAATATGCTTTCAGTCACCAATTCTCATTGGGCCGAAATATCATTTGTAATATGCTTTCAGTCACCAATTCTCATTGGGCCGAAATATCATTTGTAATATGCTTTCAGTCACCAATTCTCATTGGGCCGAAATATTATTTGTAATATCCATAGGTCACCAATTCTCATTGGGCCTATCAATTCATCGTTATTATTACATTGTTAGGTCACCAAATTCTATTGGGCCTAACTTTCATCAAATAATATTACATTGTATTATATGGTTAGGTCACCCTTTCAGGGCCTAACAAATATCTATGCAAAGGGATCAGAACATCCTTCTTCTTTTGTTGCTATATTCTTTAGAGTTGCCACTGGTCTCCGTCTTTGGCCTGATAATAAATTCTGATAAATTTCCTTTGTCTTCTGAGCATGATTGTGCTTTAAATCTGATAATCTTGCATGCATTTCGTTCAAAGCTGTAGTATCCCTGCTGATTATATCATTATTATAATAAATAGTTAGTATTTCTTCTGCTAATCCACCTTTACTTGTGCCAATGACACATGCCTTTCCTCCTCGTATCATATCTTCAAGTTTAGACTTCAATGTTGCTATGCCGATTGCTCTCTTGTTACACAACCAGTCGCCAAATTGCTCTATTGTACATGCCATGTCCGTCTTTAGGCTAGTATTTTCACCTTCTATAGTAGTATTCCTGCCATACTTAAATATTTGACAGAGTAATATGGGTTTTCCTGTTAAGTCAGTACAGGCATCAAAAACCTGTATACCATAAATTCCTCCTGGTCCGTATGAATTCATGTAAGATTGAAGGCTTTGTGTTATAGTTGATGGTAGTTGTGCTATACTTGATAAGGTTTCATCTACCATTATTTTGTCAATAAATCCTAAGAGTAATAGGTTTTTTACTACAGTTGAATCTGCGTTTTCCCTACAGATATACCTTGGGTATTTTCCAAATTTTCCATTTCTCAGGATTGTAGTATTGGTTTTATAATCATAGTACTTTTGTATCTTTTCAAAGGACTCGGTATATTCTTTGGTAAAGGTTACACGATCCTTTAGGGTAATGGCGTTGATAGTATTATCTGGTATGGTTATTGTTTTGATAGTAGGAGTATTGGCTAATCTTGATACAAAGGTTTCTGGGGTTTTTTGAAGGTTGTTTAATATTCTGAGTTTTCCTTCTAAAGTAGTAGTAAGTTGGCTGATTTCTTCGTTAATAAAGTTTATCTGGTCATTCTTTTCCTTTATCTTCTGAATTACTTCTCCCACCTGTATCATAATACTGCTAATACTTTCCATTTTCCCTGCTAAGATAGTCTGCAAGAATATTTTTAGTACCTGATATATTTTTAATAATAAAATCATAACAACTAAAAAATGCTTGCCAATTTCTTCTTTTATTTAATTCTGGTAAAGGGTCAATTTTATTGAATATAAATGATCTTACTTGAGTATTATCTGTTCTTACAACAAATTTTGCAGGTAGTAAATGATAATGAAATCTTTTAATTCCTAATTTTACAGCTAATAGTTCCTTTTCATTAATATGATAATTCTTTTCATTGGGTTTCCACGTTCCAGCTGCATAACCACATATTAAAGGGTTTTCTTTATCAATATCCTCTTTTTCAAAAGCTACTAATACTGCTCCCCATCCTATATCACTAGCATCTGTAAATAGTTCTAACTGATCACTATCTTTAAGTAATCGTAGTTTAGGTAAATTTTCTACCTTTGTTTTTAATGCTCTTATTGCATTTGTATGATCTTCCTTCCACTCAAAAGTTTTATTTTTCTTTATTAAATCTTGTAGTGGTTTTCTTAATTTTGGTAAATCTTTTATATAATCTGAAGCGTAATTTACTATTCCTAAGAATTGTTGTACTTCTTTTTTATTTTCTAAAATTTCTTTAAAATTCTTTATTTTTGTTGATATATGTTCTTGTAATTGAATTCCTTCAGAGTCTATAATATATCCTAAATATTCTATTTTGTGTTTAAATATTTCTGATTTCTTTTCTGATAATAATATTCCATGTTTTCTAATAGTCTGAATAAATATATCTAGATGTTTTGAATGATCTGTTAAATTATCACTAAATATTAATATATCATCTATATATAGTAGAATAAAATCATTCATTTCTCTAAATATTTTATCCATTCTTCTTTGGAATATTTGTGGAGCTGTTCTTAATCCAAATGGTAGTACTATCCATTCATAATGTCCTTGTGGAACGCTAAATGCTGTTAAACATCTAGATTCCTTAGTTAATTTTATTTGCCAGTATCCACTTTTACAATCAAATTTACTAAACCATTTTTTTATTACTTGTTTGGTTGATTAAATTTCTTTTATATGGTAAAAAATATCCATCAAATATAGTCTTTTTATTTAGTTCTCGATAATCTATTACCATTCTAGCTTTTCCTCTTTTTACTTCATTATGATTTCTTACTAAAAACGTTGGGCTACTATGCGGACTTTTACTTTCTTGTATTAGTCCTAAGTTTAATAATTCTTTTATTTGAACTCCTAACTCCTTTTGATCTGTTGGGCTATATCTTATTGGTCTGTTTCTAATTATATCATTAGGGTTTATTAGTTTTATTTCAGCATATATTTTTTCTTTTTCCCATAACTTCATTGGATGTTCTCCAAAATTTATTTCTAAGGCCTTTAAATAATTTTGTTTTAATAGTTCTAAATTCATTTTTCTTTCTGTTTTAATATTACTTATTTCTATTGATTTTACAGGTATTATTCTTTTTAATACTATCCATTTTTCGCAAGGTGTTAGCAAACTTATCCTATCTTGTTTTATTATTTGAGTTTTAAAAGAATCTAAAAAGTTATTTCCTAGTAACATTTGTTGTTTCATATTATTTTCTTGGTATATTATAGGTAACCTAAACCTTATTTTTCCTAATATAAATCTTACATTTTCTGCTATTATATCTATCTCTTTTTTATGGTTATTGAATCCTGTTACTATTATTCTATTTTTTGTACGTTTCCATTTGTGTTGAGTAAATACTTCTTCTTTAGCTAAACAAATATCTGCTCCGCTATCTATAAATATCTTTTATTTTATATATTTCGTAGGTTTATATTCTACATGTGCTTCAATATATATAGCTACCATTTTATTCTATTCAGTAGTTAAACTTTCATTATTACTATCATTTTCATTTATGTAATTTATTTCTTCTGGTTCTGTTTCACTTATATAGAATACTTCTTCATCATACCAGTTATTATTATCTTCTCTTATGTATTCTAGTTTCATTATTAATTCAGTGGTATCTATGTATTTTACTCCTTTTTGCTGAATTTAGGACACTTATTTGCATAATGTCCCTTTTCATTACAATTCCAACATTTACAATCTGCTATTTTTGTTTTATTTCTTTTTCTAAACTTTCTCTTATATCTAAATCTCTTTCTATTTTCAGGAGTATTTCTATATTTTTTAAATTTTCTTCTTTTAAATCTTCGATTAAATGGTTTATAAGGTCTATAGGTTTTATTTTGTTTTCTATAATATTCATTTTGATTATTATAATCTAGTTTCCTATGTTTCCTATACTTCTTTCTAGTTTTATAATCTTGATTATCACATCCAAATATTAATTTTTTCTCCGTAAAATTACAGATTTCTCTTAATCCTTGTTTTTTATCCTTTTTAATTTTCTGTTGAATTCTATATTCTTCACATTTTCGAGTTAAATATGCTCTTAATAATCTAATTCTTTCTCCTAATGTATTTTCTTTAGGTTCTAGATTATTATATTCTTTAGTTATTTCGGTATTATAAGGTGAATGTAGATGATCATAATACAGTTGTTGATATACTAAGCTTTCATTAGGTAAAAACTTAGCTTCATAAAAGAATTTAGTAAAACTTATAGTATATTCTGGTAATTTACTAATCCTACAACATTTCATATTATTTAGATACATTGTTATTTCTAATTTTCTTTCTACTGTTATATTTTCTTGAGCTACAAACCATCTTTCTCCTAGAAATTCTCTTTTTAATAATATATCAAATGCGTTTAACGTATCTTTCCAGCTTCTAGCATACGTTCTTACTTGTCCCTTTAATTCATAAATAATATTTTCTAACCAAAATGCTGCTTTTCCTATAATTGTTTTTGATATTAGTTCAAAAACATAATCCAGATCTTCTATATTTTTTGAATTCATTAAGGCTATATACATCCCTAAATTCCAGTCTTTTATTCTTCTACTTATTTCTTGATCGTCGTAGACATTATCTAAATCTAGAAAATATCCATTTATATTTATTCCTTGGTGTATTGATCCTATGAAATCTTGTACTTCATTTTGTTGTCCTATAGGTATATTTCCTGGCATTTTAATATTATTTTTAGTTATTATATGATCTTCTATTTCTTCTTCTGGGTATGCATCGTTATCTGATTCGGTTTCATAATTTGTTTGTTTATGTGAAGTTTTTCTTTCTTCAATATCACTTTCATCGCTTTTCTCTTCATTTGTTATTATTGCATTTACGGTTTTTCCGAGGGCTTCTAATATTTCTTTATTTTCTTTTATTACTATTTCCTTTTCCTCATTATCTGATTCCTCTAAGTAATTTAATCCTTCTTCTCCTAGATTACTATCCGATTTACTTGTATTACTGCTCTCATCTTGTTCTTTGTTCGTTTCTGAATTACTATCGTCAGACTTAATATTTTCCTTTTCTTTTAATTCTATTTTTAATTGATTAATCTCATTTTTTAAATTATCTATTTCTTTTAATACATTTATTACTTCTAACTTTGTTTCTTTTAATTCTTTCTTTTGGGTTTTATATTTTTTTTTATAAAATTTATATTTATTTAACCATTCTATATTAGTTTTAGTTTTTAATTTAGCATTTTCTTTTCTTAATTCTTTTAGTTCATCTTCTCTTATTTCTTGTTTTATAGGTTCATATTTTTGTCTTTCTTTTTCCAGTAACTCTTTTCCATGTTTTTTAAGAAATGTTATAGCACTATGTTCTGCTATAGACATTTTCCTAGAATTTTCCTGATTTATGAAGCTCTGCTAAACCATTTATTGTTCTTTTAACCCCTATAGTTATTTTCGGTTTTGATTTGCTTATATCCATTAATATAGGTTCTTTAGTTCTTCCTATTACTGTTATAGGTACTAGTTCTGGTTCTTCTGTTTCGTCTTTAATTATTTTCTTTTCTTTATTTTGTTCCAAACTATTTTGTATAATAGTTAACTTATCTAATATTTGTTTAAAGATTGGGATTTCTGATATATTCCATAACGCTGTTATTTCTTCCTTAATTATCTTTCTACTAATTTCTTGATTTTCTTCCATCTTTTTTAATATAGCGTTTAAACTTTCTTTTATAAATATTTCGTTCCAAATATCTTTTATTTGGTTTTCAGTATTATTCATATTTATAAACTCGTTTTCTCCATTCTCCTTTAATTATCCATATTTTTCTTTTCTTACCTTTTATTTTCTCTAATTCTTTTACTTCTTCCTCTAGTTTTTCTTTTTCTTTTAAGTATTGTAGTTCTTTTTCTTGAGACATAATTAATGTTTCTTTTATTATCCTATTAATAGTTTCTATTTCATCTTTCTTTTCATTTATTTCCTTTTCAGGGTTCATATTCTGTCTATAAATCTTAATTTATTCTGATCATTTATTTCTATTCCTTCATTGGTTATATTATATTTTATTTCATTTAAGAAATCCATTCCTAATAATAGTTGATAACTAACGTCATTTTCTATTACTCCTAGGCTTATATTATATTCTAAGTCTAAAATTTTTAATCTTAATTTTATACATTTTGTTATTATTGTTTTTATTCGTAATTTATCTGATTCGTAACACAGTAATTTTATTAAATCTAATTTTCTACTGGTCATACTCATTGATCTAACTAATTTTATAGGGTTGTGTTCTCTTCTAAAACTTAATCTAGATCCTTCTAATATTGGTTTAATTCTTTATGTTGGAATTATTTATCTATTACTAAAGTCTATTGTAAATTCTTCTGGGATTGTTATTTGAGATTCTTCTTTATGTACAATTTTTTCTAATATATCATTATATAATTTTGGTACTATTATTCCTAATTCCGTTTGTTTCTTTACATGATGGTTTCCAGTCATAGCATATACTATTTTAGTTTCTATACTAATTACTTTACTTCCCTTTTGCATTTTTATTCCATCTAATTTATAATATAATGTTAAAGATCTTTCTTTATTTTCATCTCTTAATGATATGCTAAAATCAGGTTGTATTATAAATTTTAATTTCTGATATATTAAGTTTCCTTTCACCACTGCTATTAATGAATCTTGTATATTTCCTATTATTCTATCGTCTAGTAATATATTTGTATAGGAGTATCAATATTTTTCTGAAAATATGCTTTTATTGTAAATTCTATTGCTCCAAAATAAATATTTTTTAGTTTATTTGCTTCTTTTTGTTTTAATTTAGATAGTTCTCTTTTTATCAAACCATCTGTTATTAAATTTATTTTTGCTTTTCCATTTATTGTATCTATGTCTATTATATTTTCATGTTTTTGTACTATATATCTAACTTCTTTATTTCTTTCAAAATATGATGTTTTGAATATCTTTTTTATTGTTAGTTCTTCTGTTTCACTTTGGATTTGATTATATATATCTGGTTTAAAACTTAGAGTTTGTGATGTTCCTTCTTCGTATTCATCCATTTGATAATATACATCTTGTGTTTTACTTGATTTCTCTAATGACATTTTTCAAACTGTATTATTATCCAGTTATATTACTTGATAAAATTATTCTTTTAAGTCCTTGAATTCTTAGTTTATTATTTCTAAATGTTATTATCATACCAAATTCGCGGGGATCGTTTTTTATATCTGATAACCCTAAAGAGGGAAGGCACACAGATGTATAATAAACAATTATATTCATGATTAAATTCAAAAATCAACATATTTCATTTAAATGTCTACAACCTCATAACAATACTCATATTGTGATCTGTTCCATAAACATTCTACTATTATCATAATTTAGCAATCATAAATTCAGAATAATACCTTATAAGTATCCTAAATCACCTATGGCTGTCAACCTGTCTTGGCTCTCCTTCCCTTCTCGCTTCCTCGGGATATAGCCTGACCTTGGGATCGCCTGGGATATCCTCTAAAACACTTAATAAAATATTATATCTGTCTTAACAATTACTAAACATAGACATAGTATAATATTTACTTTGATCTCACAATATTTTCTTGTATAGAGATTGTAGAGTAAAGGGTTTAGCTACTCATAGAAAATTTATAAACAGCCATTTCTATTAATGAAAACTTTCGATATCTCTTCTTGATTTACAAGATGGCTTTTATAGAGTTTTTCCCATCTCTGTTGATTCTACTAATTTCTATTTCTAAGATTCTCTTTTAATTTCCTCCGTTCTTTTTCTTTCCTCTTTTTCAAAAGCTGAATCCACTTTCTGTAATTTGTCTGCCATTCCACCTTCTTTTTGACTTTAGAGATAAAATTTCTGGTAAATGTCCTTGTCTTTTCTGCTGCTGTCATTTTCTTCTAGTAACCTTTCTTCTTTGTTGCTGCTGTCTTTTTCTTTTTCCTGAAAATTATTGATTTTTTTACAGTCACCAATATAATTTGGGCCGTAGTGTCATTTGTAATATGTTTTCAGTCACCAATTCTTATTGGGCCGAAATATCATTTGTAATATGCTTTCAGTCACCAATTCTCATTGGGCCGAAATATCATTTGTAATATGCTTTCAGTCACCAATTCTCATTGGGCCGAAATATCATTTGTAATATGCTTTCAGTCACCAATTCTCATTGGGCCGAAATATTATTTGTAATATCCATAGGTCACCAATTCTCATTGGGCCTATCAATTCATCGTTATTATTACATTGTTAGGTCACCAAATTCTATTGGGCCTAACTTTCATCAAATAATATTACATTGTATTATATGGTTAGGTCACCCTTTCAGGGCCTAACAAATATCTATGCAAAGGGATCAGAACATCCTTCTTCTTTTGTTGCTATATTCTTTAGAGTTGCCACTGGTCTCCGTCTTTGGCCTGATAATAAATTCTGATAAATTTCCTTTGTCTTCTGAGCATGATTGTGCTTTAAATCTGATAATCTTGCATGCATTTCGTTCAAAGCTGTAGTATCCCTGCTGATTATATCATTATTATAATAAATAGTTAGTATTTCTTCTGCTAATCCACCTTTACTTGTGCCAATGACACATGCCTTTCCTCCTCGTATCATATCTTCAAGTTTAGACTTCAATGTTGCTATGCCGATTGCTCTCTTGTTACACAACCAGTCGCCAAATTGCTCTATTGTACATGCCATGTCCGTCTTTAGGCTAGTATTTTCACCTTCTATAGTAGTATTCCTGCCATACTTAAATATTTGACAGAGTAATATGGGTTTTCCTGTTAAGTCAGTACAGGCATCAAAAACCTGTATACCATAAATTCCTCCTGGTCCGTATGAATTCATGTAAGATTGAAGGCTTTGTGTTATAGTTGATGGTAGTTGTGCTATACTTGATAAGGTTTCATCTACCATTATTTTGTCAATAAATCCTAAGAGTAATAGGTTTTTTACTACAGTTGAATCTGCGTTTTCCCTACAGATATACCTTGGGTATTTTCCAAATTTCCCATTTCTCAGGATTGTAGTATTGGTTTTATAATCATAGTACTTTTGTATCTTTTCAAAGGACTCGGTATATTCTTTGGTAAAGGTTACACGATCCTTTAGGGTAATGGCGTTGATAGTATTATCTGGTATGATTATTGTTTTGATAGTAGGAGTATTGGCTAATCTTGATACAAAGGTTTCTGGGGTTTTTTGAAGGTTGTTTAATATTCTGAGTTTTCCTTCTAAAGTAGTAGTAAGTTGGCTGATTTCTTCGTTAATAAAGTTTATCTGGTCATTCTTTTCCTTTATCTTCTGAATTACTTCTCCCACCTGTATCATAATACTGCTAATACTTTCCATTTTCCCTGCTAAGATAGTCTGCAAGAATATTTTTAGTACCTGATATATTTTTAATAATAAAATCATAACAACTAAAAAATGCTTGCCAATTTCTTCTTTTATTTAATTCTGGTAAAGGGTCAATTTTATTGAATATAAATGATCTTACTTGAGTATTATCTGTTCTTACAACAAATTTTGCAGGTAGTAAATGATAATGAAATCTTTTAATTCCTAATTTTACAGCTAATAGTTCCTTTTCATTAATATGATAATTCTTTTCATTGGGTTTCCACGTTCCAGCTGCATATCCACATATTAAAGGGTTTTCTTTATCAATATCCTCTTTTTCAAAAGCTACTAATACTGCTCCCCATCCTATATCACTAGCATCTGTAAATAGTTCTAACTGATCACTATCTTTGGGTAATCGTAGTTTAGGTAAATTTTCTACCTTTGTTTTTAATGCTCTTATTGCATTTGTATGATCTTCCTTCCACTCAAAAGTTTTATTTTTCTTTATTAAATCTTGTAGTGGTTTTCTTAATTTTGGTAAATCTTTTATATAATCTGAAGCGTAATTTACTATTCCTAAGAATTGTTGTACTTCTTTTTTATTTTCTAAAATTTCTTTAAAATTCTTTATTTTTGTTGATATATGTTCTTGTAATTGAATTCCTTCGGAGTCTATAATATATCCTAAATATTCTATTTTGTGTTTAAATATTTCTGATTTCTTTTCTGATAATAATATTTCATGTTTTCTAATAGTCTAAATAAATATATCTAGATGTTTTGAATGATCTGTTAAATTATCACTAAATATTAATATATCATCTATATATAGTAGAATAAAATCATTCATTTCTCTAAATATTTTATCCATTCTTCTTTGGAATATTTGTGGAGCTGTTCTTAATCCAAATGGTAGTACTATCCATTCATAATGTCCTTGTGGAACGCTAAATGCTGTTAAACATCTAGATTCCTTAGTTAATTTTATTTGCCAGTATCCACTTTTACAATCAAATTTACTAAACCATTTTTTTATTACTTGTTTGGTTGATTAAATTTCTTTTATATGGTAAAAAATATCCATCAAATATAGTCTTTTTATTTAGTTCTCGATAATCTATTACCATTCTAGCTTTTCCTCTTTTTACTTCATTATGATTTCTTACTAAAAACGTTGGGCTACTATGCGGACTTTTACTTTCTTGTATTAGTCCTAAGTTTAATAATTCTTTTATTTGAACTCCTAACTCCTTTTGATCTGTTGGGCTATATCTTATTGGTCTGTTTCTAATTATATCATTAGGGTTTATTAGTTTTATTTCAGCATATATTTTTTCTTTTTCCCATAACTTCATTGGATGTTCTCCAAAATTTATTTCTAAGGCCTTTAAATAATTTTGTTTTAATAGTTCTAAATTCATTTTTCTTTCTGTTTTAATATTACTTATTTCTATTGATTTTACAGGTATTATTCTTTTTAATACTATCCATTTTTCGCAAGGTGTTAGCAAACTTATCCTATCTTGTTTTATTATTTGAGTTTTAAAAGAATCTAAAAAGTTATTTCCTAGTAACATTTGTTGTTTCATATTATTTTCTTGGTATATTATAGGTAACCTAAACCTTATTTTTCCTAATATAAATCTTACATTTTCTGCTATTATATCTATCTCTTTTTTATGGTTATTGAATCCTGTTACTATTATTCTATTTTTTGTACGTTTCCATTTGTGTTGAGTAAATACTTCTTCTTTAGCTAAACAAATATCTGCTCCGCTATCTATAAATATCTTTTGTTTTATATATTTCGTAGGTTTATATTCTACATGTGCTTTAATATATAGCTACCATTTTATTCTATTCAGTAGTTAAACTTTCATTATTACTATCATTTTCATTTATGTAATTTATTTCTTCTGGTTCTGTTTCACTTATATAGAATACTTCTTCATCATACCAGTTATTGTTATCTTCTCTTATGTATTCTAGTTTCATTATTAATTCAGTGGTATCTATGTATTTTACTCCTTTTTGCTGTAATTTAGGACACTTATTTGCATAATGTCCCTTTTCATTACAATTCCAACATTTACAATCTGCTATTTTTGTTTTATTTCTTTTTCTAAACTTTCTCTTATATCTAAATCTCTTTCTATTTTCAGGAGTATTTCTATATTTTTTAAATTTTCTTCTTTTAAATCTTCGATTAAATGGTTTATAAGGTCTATAGGTTTTATTTTGTTTTCTATAATATTCATTTTGATTATTATAATCTAGTTTCCTATGTTTCCTATACTTCTTTCTAGTTTTATAATCTTGATTATCACATCCAAATATTAATTTTTTCTCCGTAAAATTACAGATTTCTCTTAATCCTTGTTTTTTATCCTTTTTAATTTTCTGTTGAATTCTATATTCTTCACATTTTCGAGTTAAATATGCTCTTAATAATCTAATTCTTTCTCCTAATGTATTTTCTTTAGGTTCTAGATTATTATATTCTTTAGTTATTTCGGTATTATAAGGTGAAGGTGGATGATCATAATACAGTTGTTGATATACTAAGCTTTCATTAGGTAAAAACTTAGCTTCATAAAAGAATTTAGTAAAACTTATAGTATATTCTGCTAATTTACTAATCCTACAACATTTCATATTATTTAGATACATTGTTATTTCTAATTTTCTTTCTACTGTTATATTTTCTTGAGCTACAAACCATCTTTCTCCTAGAAATTCTCTTTTTAATAATATATCAAATGCGTTTAACGTATCTTTCCAGCTTCTAGCATACGTTCTTACTTGTCCCTTTAATTCATAAATAATATTTTCTAACCAAAATGCTGCTTTTCCTATAATTGTTTTTGATATTAGTTCAAAAACATAATCCAGATCTTCTATATTTTTTGAATTCATTAAGGCTATATACATCCCTAAATTCCAGTCTTTTATTCTTCTACTTATTTCTTGATCGTCGTAGACATTATCTAAATCTAGAAAATATCCATTTATATTTATTCCTTGGTGTATTGATCCTATGAAATCTTGTACTTCATTTTGTTGTCCTATAGGTATATTTCCTGGCATTTTAATATTATTTTTAGTTATTATATGATCTTCTATTTCTTCTTCTGGGTATGCATCGTTATCTGATTCGGTTTCATAATTTGTTTGTTTATGTGAAGTTTTTCTTTCTTCAATATCACTTTCATCGCTTTTCTCTTCATTTGTTATTATTGCATTTACGGTTTTTCCGAGGGCTTCTAATATTTCTTTATTTTCTTTTATTACTATTTCCTTTTCCTCATTATCTGATTCCTCTAAGTAATTTAATCCTTCTTCTCCTAGATTACTATCTGATTTACTTGTATTACTGCTCTCATCTTGTTCTTTGTTCGTTTCTGAATTACTATCGTCAGACTTAATATTTTCCTTTTCTTTTAATTCTATTTTTAATTGATTAATCTCATTTTTTAAATTATCTATTTCTTTTAATACATTTATTACTTCTAACTTTATTTCTTTTAATTCTTTCTTTTGGGTTTTATATTTTTTTTTATAAAATTTATATTTATTTAACCATTCTATATTAGTTTTAGTTTTTAATTTAGCATTTTCTTTTCTTAATTCTTTTAGTTCATCTTCTCTTATTTCTTGTTTTATAGGTTCATATTTTTGTCTTTCTTTTTCCAGTAACTCTTTTCCATGTTTTTTAAGAAATGTTATAGCACTATGTTCTGCTATAGACATTTTCCTAGAATTTTCCTGATTTATGAAGCTCTGCTAAACCATTTATTGTTCTTTTAACCCCTATAGTTATTTTCGGTTTTGATTTGCTTATATCCATTAATATAGGTTCTTTAGTTCTTCCTATTACTGTTATAGGTACTAGTTCTGGTTCTTCTGTTTCGTCTTTAATTATTTTCTTTTCTTTATTTTGTTCTAAACTATTTTGTATAATAGTTAACTTATCTAATATTTGTTTAAAGATTGGGATTTCTGATATATTCCATAACGTTGTTATTTCTTCCTTAAATATCTTTCTACTAATTTCTTGATTTTCTTCCATCTTTTTTAATATAGCGTTTAAACTTTCTTTTATAAATATTTCGTTCCAAATATCTTTTATTTGGTTTTCAGTATTATTCATATTTATAGACTCGTTTTCTCCATTCTCCTTTAATTATCCATATTTTTCTTTTCTTACCTTTTATTTTCTCTAATTCTTTTACTTCTTCCTCTAGTTTTTCTTTTTCTTTTAAGTATTGTAGTTCTTTTTCTTGAGACATAATTAATGTTTCTTTTATTATCCTATTAATAGTTTCTATTTCATCTTTCTTTTCATTTATTTCCTTTTCAGGGTTCATATTCTGTCTATAAATCTTAATTTATTCTGATCATTTATTTCTATTCCTTCATTGGTTATATTATATTTTATTTCATTTAAGAAATCCATTCCTAATAGTTGATAACTAACGTCATTTTCTATTACTCCTAGGCTTATATTATATTCTAAGTCTAAAATTTTTAATCTTAATTTTATTCATTTTGTTATTATTGTTTCTCTTGAACTATTTGGTTCAGTTATTATTTGAGGTTCTATTTCCTCACATTTGTTTGAGTCAACTTCAGTTATATGTATTTGACTTTTTGTTGCTCCGGTATTTATTTCTGTTATGACTTCTTTGGCAAATATTCCATTAAATATTATTGTTTTTATTCGTAATTTATCTGATTCGTAACACGGTAATTTTATTAAATCTAATTTTCTACTGGTCATACTCATTGATCTAACTAATTTTATAGGGTTGTGTTCTCTTCTAAAACTTAATCTAGATCCTTCTAATATTGGTTTAATTCTTTGTGTTGGAATTATTTGTCTATTACTAAAGTCTATTGTAAATTCTTTTGGGATTGTTATTTGAGATTCTTCTTTATGTTCAATTTTTTCTAATATATCATTATATAATTTTGGTACTATTATTCCTAATTCCGTTTGTTTCTTTACATGATGGTTTTCAGTCATAGCATATACTATTTTAGTTTCTATACTAATTACTTTACTTCCCTTTTGCATTTTTATTCCATCTAATTTATAATATAATGTTAAAGATCTTTCTTTATTTTCATCTCTTAATGATATGCTAAAATCAGGTTGTATTATAAATTTTAATTTCTGATATATTAAGTTTCCTTTCACCACTGCTATTAATGAATCTTGTATATTTCCTATTATTCTATCGTCTAGTACATATATTTGTATAGGAGTATCAATATTTTTCTGAAAATATGCTTTTATTGTAAATTCTATTGCTCCAAAATAAATATTTTTTAGTTTATTTGCTTCTTTTTGTTTTAATTTAGATAGTTCTCTTTTTATCAAACCATCTGTTATTAAATTTATTTTTGCTTTTCCATTTATTGTATCTATGTCTATTATATTTTCATGTTTTTGTACTATATATCTAACTTCTTTATTTCTTTCAAAATAAGATGTTTTGAATATCTTTTTTATTGATAGTTCTTCTGTTTCACTTTGGATTTGATTATATATATCTGGTTTAAAACTTAGAGTTTGTGATGTTCCTTCTTCGTATTCATCCATTTGATAATATACATCTTGTGTTTTACTTGATTTCTCTAATGACATTTTTCAAACTGTATTATTATCCAGTTATATTACTTGATAAAATTATTCTTTTAAGTCCTTGAATTCTTAGTTTATTATTTCTAAATGTTATTATCATATTTCCAAGTTGTTGATAACATCTTATTATTTCATCACTATTTTCTCTTGTCCATTCAATTTTATTTTTTCTTTCTTGCAATTTATCTAGTTCTATTTCTAGTTTTTCTTGATTTTTTATTAATTCTTTTATTTTTCTATTATTTCTAGTTATTGCATTTGGATCTATCCAATTCATTTTTTAAATTTTTTGCCTTAAATCATTTATTAATTTATATTGTCCAGTTAATACTTCTTTTAATTCTTTTATTTGAATTTCTAAATTAGTTTCTTTAATAAATTTTTCTCGTTTTTATTAAAAGTTTTTCTTCTTCTAGTCTTCTAATTTTTTCATCTCTCTCTTCCAACATTGTTCGTAACCTAACTATAATATCTAATTTTTCATTTATTATTTGCATACTTATTTTACAACTTTCAATATGTTGATTTATATCTTTATTAAAAGTAAAGTTTTTATCTGCTATTAGTTTAATACTTTCTAACTTATAAGCTTCCATGAATATAATATTTATTTTATTTATATAAATATATTAATTGTCTATATAGATTTTTCTTACACATTTGTTTCGTTTCTTTATTCTCTACTATAAAATAAATTAATAGATTTGCTATTATTTTAGATTTATAACTTTTATTCTTATTTTTTAGTAATTTTGCTGGAGGTCTCATTTAATTTAATATTTCATTTTTACTATTACTATTCATTTGTTACTATTCATTGGTTACTATTCATTCCGAAATTTTGCTACAGTAATTTACTGTTCATTTTTCCGGCCTATTTTCTAGCTCTGATACCAAATTCGCGGGGATCGTTTTTTATATCTGATAACCCTAAAGAGGGAAGGCACACAGATGTATAATAAACAATTATATTCATGATTAAATTCAAAAATCAACATATTTCATTTAAATGTCTACAACCTCATAACAATACTCATATTGTGATCTGTTCCATAAACATTCTACTATTATCATAATTTAGCAATCATAAATTCAGAATAATACCTTATAAGTATCCTAGATCACCTATGGCTCTAGCTCTGATACCAAATTCGCGGGGATCGTTTTTTATATCTGATAACCCTAAAGAGGGAAGGCACACAGATGTATAATAAACAATTATATTCATGATTAAATTCAAAAATCAACATATTTCATTTAAATGTCTACAACCTCATAACAATACTCATATTGTGATCTGTTCCATAAACATTCTACTATTATCATAATTTAGCAATCATAAATTCAGAATAATACCTTATAAGTATCCTAGATCACCTATGGCTGTCAACCTGTCTTGGCTCTCCTTCCCTTCTCGCTTCCTCGGGATATAGCCTGACCTTGGGATCGCCTGGGATATCCTCTAAAACACTTAATAAAATATTATATCTGTCTTAACAATTACTAAACATAGACATAGTATAATATTTACTTTATCGGCAAAGGCAGTATGTGTTAAAATATTAATATATGATCATATCAAAGGACCGTATGTAGAGCTGTTCACGAACCAAGCCGAGCCGAGTTTTGATCGAACCGAGCTGAGCTTTAATTTTTTTCTGACGAGCCGAGCCGAGCTTTCTTAACGAACAAAAACCTGTGTTCGAGCTCGAGCTCGTTAACGAACGAGCCGAACACGAGGTTTTATCGAACAAAATCGAGCCGAGTCGAACCGAGCCGAACACGAGCTTTCTCCATCAAAACGAGCTGAGGCGAGTCGAGCCGAGCCGAATTAAAAAATTCTGGTCAAAACACCGGTTGACTGTTAAAATAACAAACCAAATACTTTTATTTTTTCCTAAAATTTTTGTCATATTACTAAAATATATTGATCTTAACATCTGTACGGTTGGATCATTCATAAATATTTTTAAAAAAATCGAAACATTAATACGATACTAAACACTAATTACAAGTACAAGTCAAAACATCGGTTGACTTTTAAAATAACAAATCAAATACATTTATTTTTTTCTAATTTTTTTGTCATATCACTAAAATATATAGATCTTAACATCCGTACGGTTGGATCATCTATAAATATTTTTAAAAAAATCAAAACATGAATACGAGACTAAACACTAGTTACAAGTACTGTTCAAACAAGTGGTTGATTGTCAAAATAACAAACAAAATAAATTTAATTTTTTCTAAATTTTTTATCATGTCACTAAAATTTATAGATATTAAGATCCGTACGGTTGGATCATCTATAAATATTTTTTAAAAAATCAAAACATTAATACGAGACTAAACACTAGTTACAAGTAAAGGTCAAAACACCGGTTGACTGTTAAAATACATTTATTTTTTTCTAAAACTTTATCATGTCACTAAAATATATAGATCTTAACATCCGTATGGTTGGATCATTCATAAATATTTAAAAAAAAAATTAAACATTAATATGAGACTAAACACTAGTTCTAAGTATTGTTCAAACAATTGGTTGATTGTCAAAATTACAAACAAAATAAATTTATTTTTTTCTAAAATTTTTATCATGTCACTAAAATATATAGATATTGACATCCGTACGGTTGGATCATTCATAAATATTTTTTAAAAATTGAAACATTAATATGAGACTAAACACTAGGTACAAGTAAAGGTCAAAACATCTGTTGATTGTAAAAATAACAAATCAAATACATTTATTTTTTTCTAAAATTTTTGTCATATCACTAAAATATATAGAAATTAACATCCGTACGGTTGGATCATTCATAAATATTTTTTAAAAAATCGAAACATTAATATGGGAGAAGTACTAGTCAAACTACTAGTTAACTGTTAAAATAGCAAACCAAATATATTTATTTTTTCTAAATTTCTTATTATATCACTTAAATATATAGATCTTGACATCCATACGGTTGGATCATTTATAAATAATTTCAAAAAATCGAAACACCGATCAGGAAATAAATAATAGTTAAAAGTAGTAGTCAAATCACTTGTTAATTATTAAAATATCAAATCAAAAAAAATTAATTTTTAATATCTGAATTTTTTTCAAATTACTAAAATATATATTTTGACATTCGTATAGTTCAATAATTTAAAAATATTTATAAAAAATCTGAATAAAATTCATAATAATTAAATATATAAAAAATTAATAATTTTTTTAATTTTTTCGAGCCGAGCCGAACCGAGCCAAGCCGAACCGAGCCGAGCCCAAACCGAACATGCCAAAAGCTCGGCTCGAGCTCATTTTCTTAACGAACACATTTTTGTGTTCGAACTCGAACTCGAGCCCTTGACGAACCGAGCCGAACCGAGCCCTTAACGAGCCGAGCTCTTAACGAGCCGAGCTCGAGCTTGTTCGCGAACGGCTCGGTCTCTACCGGTATGTTTTAAAATTTCAAGATGTTAAAATGAAAGTTTTTTTCAGCATGTTATATCAGTATTCTAACAGCATGGATAGATAATTTCCGTTCGAAAAAGTTTAAGGCATATATCATAATATAGTTTAATATAATTGTTTGTTTGGTAGTATTCACTTAAAAAGTTCACAATCTTCTAAAAACCTAAAATTAGGACAAACATTATAAATTTTATTTAATTATGTAGTCATAGGCCCTAAACAAAAAAAACAAAAATTAAATTAAACAATAAGGCCTGTATATTCATCATGTAATTGTAATGGTAAGGAATGAATTTGACGCTTAAGTTGTGACCCCCTCCAAACCCGAATCAGAAGTTTGGGATTCGCAACACACACACACCATTTATAAACCTGTTTATGAAAATAATAATATGCAATGACCCTACTTACCATAATCCACGGATCGCAACAAGTTAAAGTATGCACACAAGCAACAACCACACTTATATTACAAACGTACCAAATCCCAACTAGTTAACTAACATCTGAATAGTAAACATTCTTACAAACTTTTAAAATTAAACTAAAACAAAAGTCCTGGCTTATGTGGCGCCCTCCAAACCCGGGTCAGAAGTTTGGGGTCCACACACACACTATTTATAACCTGCTTATAACAATGATAAAGATAATAATATGCAGTGACCCTACTTACCAACTACCACGGACCGCAACAGGTTAAAATATGCACACAAGCCAAACACACTTACTTATATTACAAACCGTTCAAATCCCAACTATCCAAACTCAGAACTGAGTATTAAACATTATTACAAACTTTTACAAACTTAAATTACTCCCAAAAGAAGCCTACTAGCTCAACTCGATCAACCTGAACCCCTAGCTCTCGCGCTGGACTGGGGATCCTCGGTACCAACCAATTCCTTCTTAACTGGAAAAGAACATAAACAACATCGCACAAATGAGCTAACTAGCTCAGCAAGTCACAATGACAAAACTGAGAATAATGATCATCAGGTAAATATGGTTACGATAACAAGTGAACAATGGATTATGATTTAGAATTGGATATTATATTTTCATTTTAAAAACCAAGGTTAGGCTGCTGATCAGTCACGCACTAACCTCGAGCAAAGCACACAGCACTGCTCTAACTACTGGATCCAAGGCACACATTGGCCTAACTTGACCATTATATGGTCTGACCACGAATCTGGTCTACAATTTATAAAAATAATTCAATTCTACCATAATAACAGAATAAGCAGTATTAAACAATAAACAGGATCATTAATAACATTGGACGTTCAATAATGAAAATGGTTTCAATCTGCATAAAGATCAATATGGCATTTCCAAAGCTTGGCTGTTAGGTAGTGAAAGAATTGGATAACAAAAGAATCAGTGTTTCAGGGTTTCAAGGATTTGGTCTTTCAATGCATAAGATACAATGGTTTGAGTGTGTAGGCAATCTGGTTCAGTGTTTGATAATTAGTTTGTATGTATTTGTGGAGTAGTATCATACATTTGAGGTTCGTATTTGGGTATACAACAATCAATGGTTTAGAAAGAATCAGGTTTACAGCTCAAGATCAATAACTGGAATCAGGGTTTAGGGTTCATTGCTTCAAAGCACTTGCAAAATAAAATAGGACTATCAATCACTATAATATCTTGAGAAAGTTCAGAACACTTGCCTGGTACTAGCTTATTATACTGCACTCGCTTTCAGTCACGACTGTCTTACTCCTCGACTACTTGTTTCCCTTTCCTACGCCTTGCCTCTTCTGCTCACATATCATAAGCATCTATCAATATTCAACTCATACGATTCTATTCAACACGTACTTCTATCTACCCTTCGTTTTACCCAAATCCGATTAACGGATTGAAAGTTTGTTAGGTCACACACACACACTGTAGAGGGGGTGAATACAGTGTATAGTACACTCAAATCGAACTTTAAGAACTTAAGTAACAGAAAACAAACTTTATTGAAACAATAAACTCTGTTACAGTATGGAACTGTTACCTCTCAGTGATGAACAAATATCACGAGAGCTGCTAGGGTTACAATGAATAATCTTTTCTAATAATGATAACACTTATAGTGTAAACCCTATGTCTGTGTTTATATACTACACAGTTACAAGATAATCGCTAATTGATATGAAATATAATTCTGCTTCCTAAAATATATCAATCAGATATCTTTTCTTCCAAGTATTCCATTCTTCACGGAATTCCTTCTTCATGCATATCTCTTCTTATGTTTATCTCAATCTTCTTTCCTTTAATCAGCTACTGTCCTTATCTGATCGTCCTTCAGCACTTAAGTTCTGATATCTATCTTCTGATGATTATCTCCTGATAATATAAGTACTGATATCCTTAAGTCCTGACTTCCAGTATAAGTACTGATCAACAGTTAAGTACTGATTTATCCTGTTCACGTAAGATCTGAAAGCTAAACATAAAACATATTAGCCATGACATTATCAAATATATCTAACAATCTCCCCCAACTTGTAAATTAACAAAATATACAAGTTTAACAGATATTTGATGATGTCAAAAACATTAAGTACAAATGCATGAGAAATAGACTAGATAACTACAACTTACAGTCCTCAAAGTTTTTACCAATTTCAACTTCTGATAACAACTTCAATCTGTATAAATATCAGAATTTAAGCAGTTGTAGATCTTCGACTTGGCTTCTTCATTTTCTGATCTCTCTGATGTCAGGAGTTGTTCTGAGATAGTTCTTTAACAAACATTTCTCAGCATATCTTAGTTCATCAATCATTCTCCTTTTAACACCTTTAAGCTCTGCAGTATCTTCACCAGTTTGAAAGATTGCAGCTCTGAGATCATTAATCTTTGCTTTTCTTAACTCCTGATCTAGTCTTATGACATAAGCTTTTTCTGACTCAAGATTGAATTCAAGTCCCTTAATACCAAGATACGTTCTGATCTGTGCAGTATTAGGCTTCATATCAACAATATCACCATTGTGATCTCTGTACTTTGGAACATATCTGCTGTCAGACTTAACAGAATAAAGCCTTTTCTGTCTCTGAATCTGTTCTTTTAAGTAGTTTGCAGCAGTCTCTGTTATTCTGTCATCCACTTGAAGTAAGAAAAGTACATGCTCCAATTCTTCAAAATACTTCAAAGGAATGGCATTTTGTCTTATATGATAAACCCTACCATCTGTCATGAAATACAACATGATGTATTCTTTCAAGTAGGTATGGTAAACCATCTGTACAGATTCCAGTTGATTCAATCTCTCAGGAGTTGCTCCAATACCTGGTTCACTCAAGGAAGTTGGATCATTGGTAGTGTTGTGTACTCTTCTTTTATCAGCACTTCCCAATCCAGTTTTATCTCTAGCTTCCTTTCCAGTAACTACTCTTGCTTCAAAACCACTTGCAGTAGTCTTCAAAGATTGAGTCTGTTTTGCTTTAGTGAATCCTGGTAGGAGTGTCTTTGATCTATTTTCTGATATCAAGTTAACTTGAGCACTGTCAGAGGTTACTTGCTTCTTCTGAATATCAGAACTTACAATTTCTTGACTCTGAACAACTTGAGCCATGTCAGAGGTTGATTTAAGAACTTTTCTTGTAGTCAGAGCAAGATCATCTTTTCTATCAGTAATTTCTTCTTCCTCAGGAGGTACATAAGGCTTGATAGGTTCACCAACCTTTTCTTTACCTTTGGATCTTGGATCTATCTGTGGTTGTGATCTAGCCAAAGTTGCTTCAGTATGTGTCCTTTCTTTGATCACAATGCCTTTAGGTTTTGGAAGTAACTTTTTACCAGAAGCTTCAGATTTAGATGTGACTTTCTCTGATTTAAGTCTGGCTTCTTCTTCCTTTAAACTTTCCAAGTCCATCCCTGGATTTTCTTGAAGAAATAACTGTCTTGACATTTCCTCATCAAGATCTAGAAGTTCATCAGAACTTATCCTTTTACCAACAGCAGAACTTATTATTTTCCCAGTATCAGAACTTGTTCTGTGACTAGCTTGTCTTGATGTAAACCTTCTACCTTGACTATGACCACTACCCATTCCAGAGGTTCCTTGGTCATCTTTTCCATCATCCTTTCCTTGCAGTGTCTTGTTGGTTGTGCATTTGGACTTAATTACCTTCTCCCCCTTTTTGGCATCAGCAGGTAATAAAATAGAGAGAAGTAGTTCCACTGAGGTCTGGATTTCAGTAAGTTGCGATTGCTGAGAAGCTTGATTTGTCAGAATTTGATCAATCTGAGCTTGTTGTTTCTCTTGAGTTTTCTCAATATAAGCAACCCTGTCAATGGTAGGTTGGAAGAACTTTTTCTTATCAATTTTCCAAACTTGTTCTTGTTTGATAAAGTTCTCCTGAATCTTGTGGAACTCGGCATGAGTATTGGAATGAAGACCTTGTAGATGTTTAGTACTCAATGCAGTGACTCTAAGCTGGGTTTTAAAATCATCAGAATTTAACATTTCATCAGCTTTAGTCAGGTGCTCAGCAAGATGTAAAGCATTTGGAACACATGAAACTGAGTTCCATTCCTTAGTCCACTCCTGACCTGCAGGAGTTTCACTCCAAGGCACTGGTGCATCCCTGATAACAAACTCCTTTACCAGTTCAGACTTAGGAAGAGTCGGTGGAGGAGTATGTCCTGAAGGACCTGCTTCATCAGCATCTACAGTTGTAGCAGCTTCACCAGTATCTCCAACATTTGCAGCATCAGAACTTAAAGAATCAGTATCTTCTGATAAGACAACAGTGTGAGTAGCAATAGAGGCTTCAGCATCCTCTAATTGCTGATCTGAGACTAAGTTCTGATCAACAGCCATATCCTGATGCTCACCTAAAATCTGATCATCAACATCTTGATGCAGAGAAGGTGTTGTTGATAACTCTGGAGTTTGAACAGCATCAGTAACAGGTGTTGTGGAAGGATTATTTGCTGTTGGAGCTTCTAAGAAAAGAATTGCAGGCACAACCAAGTTCTGAATATCAATTTCAGCACTTGTGCCTGGATCAACAAGAGACACAGATGGGGGGTTAGCCTTGTCAGATACAGCTTCCTGAGATGGAGTGGATGGAGAAGAAGTGACTGGAGCAAATTCCTTGCCTTGTGAGATCAGAGATTCCTGATCCCCTTCCTTAGCTGCTTCCTCCTCATCATCTGAAACTGGCCTTTGTGCCCTCTGTTTCTTGTACTTCCTTGTTGATTTGGATTCCTTGGGAGTTTCAGGAATTATCATACGTCTAAGCCTCTTGAGAAGCCTAGAACCCCCAATTTCAGAATCCTTCTGAGAAGTTACTTTCTCAGCTTCAATCACCACAGGTTCTGAAGAAGGAATCTGTTCCTCAGAATCTGATTCATCTCTCAAAGTAAATCTCCTCCTCTTTTGAGGTGTTTGAGGAACAGTTTTTGTTCTCTTTGGCTTAGAGGATGGAGACTTCACAGTAGGTGCTGAAGAAGAAGGTTGAGCAGTCTGTGAAGTGGAGAGATAGGATTTGAGATAAGTTCTGAGGGTAGGTTGAGTAGAATGCGAGGTAGGTACTGAGGTTGATGGATTTTGGATGGTTGGAGGTGGTTGGACATCAGAGTAAACAGATCTATAGGTATCAGGATCATCATTTACCAGGATCTGTTTTACAGACTTAGGAATCTGTAATGGTCTAACTATTTTCTTCTTAGTATCAGCATTTACCAGATCATTAAAGTACCTTTTTGCAACCTTAAAAGGTGGGGTTTGAGTGCTGACTAAATGAGGTTCATCAGTACAGTAAGTGTAAATAAGTTGACAGAATCTAGCAAAATAAACAACATCTCGATCCTCTGTCATCCTATCCCCAATAAAACCAATTATTCCAGTTGCAAAATCAAAATGAGTTTGATGGATAATAGCATACCCTATGTGCTGACTCAGAATTGGGATAGCATCAAAATTTGAACATTTGTTCCCAAAGGCTTTGGTGATGCAATCAAAGAAGAAACTCCATTCTCTTCTGATATTAGCCCGTTTCAACTATCCAAGTTTCGTCAGACTCTTTTCATATCCCAATTCATCCATTAACTCCCGAAGGGCTGAGTCCTCTGGAACTGAGAAAGTACAATCCTCTGGAAGATGTAAAGCCCTGCGTACTGTACCAGGAGTGACTACAAAAGATGAATCACCCACTTGGAAGATAATACTGGGAGTTCCACGGTTACCACTATCATCAAAAACGCCAGTCCTCCAGAACCTCAGAACTTGTTGACTTGAAAATAATTCAGGCTGAGTTAAGGCATACCCAACCTCACTATGTGCAAGAAGATCTTGCACAAAGTACAATTCAGATGGAGCTTCAGCATGATCAAGAATTGCAGCATAGTTGTTTGGAACAAACTTAGCTTCATCAATGATTAAATCCTTTGGTGCCATGTGAAAAAATATTGAGATTCAAGTATGCCTGTTAGGTGTTTGAGATAATGTCTGTATGAAAAACCAACGTGAGAAAGAAGGTGAAAGAGAGTAAAAGTAAGGAGAGAGATAAAGTATAAAGAAAATAAAAGATTAAAGAAAGCTTCTCTCTGTTGTACTTATACTCTGAAAAAAAATGTTACCATTGGACACCTGTCAGACATGCAGTAATAACGGTCAGTTACTGGGCTCGAGAAAATAGGAATCATTACTTACCCAGTTGCCTTGTTTCAAGGAAAAACCGTTCCATTAATCAAGAGAAACAGTTTTAATTCAAAATTTAAACCATTAGTACTGATTGAATTATTTTTCACTGCATCATTGATATTCTGAAAATACATCACATGAAAATGACCAAGATAAATTAAAGGAGTAAGTGCTGAAAATGAATCAGAACTTAATAAGAAACACAATATATATGGTCATCAGAACATCAATTAGGATTTATCAACACAAGATGAAATAACTCAGAGACAAAATCTTGAAGTAAAAACAACTTTCATTAATATATCAAGACAATACATTTATGAAATGGAAATTACATCAGTACTTATACAAGATTTTCCCTAAGCTCCTAATCCTAACATCAACAGCTTTAGTCCTAGCTAAGAAGCCTGACAAAGCTGAGGATGAAGAAGAACAGGAAGAAGACAAGATTAAGTCATCTTTCTCTTCCTATCTTCGACGAACAAGATGGCGAGTCGTATGATTCGCTCTTGCTGACGGATACGACGAAGGTGAAGGTCTCTTCGAACGGCCACCAGATCACGTTTGATAACCTCTGGAAATTGAATCCAGAGATTGTGAGGGATGTTGGTGATAGGGTAGGGAGTTAGAATTCCATTCAAAAAGACATGCACAGTCTCATCACCGTAATTGTAGAACCAGCCAAATTCAGCCATTTGTGATAGTAAATGAAAAACAAGACTGAATTTGTGATAAAAGTGTGATGAGAAGACTAATGTGAAGTGGCTGTTTATATAGGCAAGAGAATGCCAAGAGACGCAAAGATATTTAATGCTGACAGGTAGAATTAATTCTACCTCGTCTCCCTAGACTTTGAAAAAGAATAACAGTCATTGGAAAGAGGAAGCATGGTCTAGACTGCACAAGACACAAGAAATAATGGACTGTTCAAGTACAAATACCATTAATCCTAATCATAGTGACTATTAATCTTCCACTTCAACATATTCGAGTTTGAACTGAGACTGTTATCAAATTTTATTCACAGATAAGCCAAGTAAAGGATTAGACTGAAAAATCAGAACTTAGACCTATACCAGAACTTAACAGTCATCAGAACATAATTTCTTAACTCGAAAAAGGAATGCCCATCTTAGTAAATACTCATACAAGTTCTGAGTTATGGACGTCAGAACTTAATCATCAGAACGTGTAACTTAGAACTTGTCCTCAGAATTTGTGTAATAATGACACAATGACTGTTTATCTAAAATAACATAGACCACCACATAAATTTTCATCATTCAGATGGAGTGATTAGTGTGTGCATTAAGCTAAAAACAGACAAAGAGTAAAGTCTGATTCACTTCAGTACATCTTAGAAATAAGGCATAACTAAAATTTTGCTAAAGATCTGTCATTGTCCTGAAACCTACTGAAGAATGAGTTTATGCTTGAGTCCACCTCAACTGTTTTGTGCTAATTTTATGCATCTTTTGAAATTCTATTTTACAGTGGCTTCTCAGTGTAAGTGAGTCACGACTGTTTATCAGAATTTATGCTATTTTCAGAGTATTTCTCCAGTAATCATAGAGTGTGAAAAGTCACCAAGAAAATATTTAGCGTTTCTGATGCATATTTACTTAATACCAGCAATGCACTTGGGTCGTCCCTTCCACATTTTTACTCTAGATCTCAAAGGAGTACCTGATTTTAATCTTTGATCTTTTTGCTTTTTCTTTTGATAAGAGAGGTCTATCAGCACTTAGTACATTCAGCAGTTTTACTAATCAGAACTTAACAGATGAGTAGCATTATTCTAATTTGTGACTTAGTAATAAGATATACAAAGTGAACTTAACTAAGCTCAGTTATCAGAATTTGCTAGTGTCATAAGATTTCCACTGAAATAATTACTTCTTCCATGGAATCAGTTATTTATTGAAGACTACTAGGTCAGTATCTAGCACAGTTATCCTCATATGATTGAATATGTACTAGAACAGACATATCACTTATCAGAGTTTACAAACATATATCAGACAACAGTCAGTACTTAAAGACATTTATCAATTAAGCACAGAATACACAATGAGATTAATTCTGTAAATACTGAGCATAAAGTCTGATAACACAGAACAAGTCTAAGCAGATTTAGAGAAAGAACCTGAAACCATTCCAAGTTCATTTACCAATCTTGTAAAAGTAGCTTCACATAATGGTTTTGTGAAGATATCTGCCAACTGTTGATCTGTGGGAACAAAATGCAATTCCACTGTACCTTCATCCACATGTTCCCTGATAAAGTGGTACCTGATGCTGATGTGCTTTGTCATTGAGTGTTGAACTGGATTACCTGTCATAGCAATAGCACTTTGATTATCACAGTAAATAGGGATTTTGAAATATGTTAACCCATAATCCAGTAACTGATTCTTCATCCAAAGAATCTGTGCACAACAGCTTCCTGCAGCAATATACTCTGCTTCTGCAGTTGATGTGGAAATTGACTTTTGTTTCTTGCTGTACCAAGAAACCAATCTGCCTCCAAGAAATTGGCAGCTTCCACTTGTGCTTTTCCTGTCAATTTTGCAACCTGCAAAATCTGCATCTGAGTAACCTATTAGTTTAAAATCTGATTCTCTAGGATACCATAATCCCAGAGCAGCTGTCCCTTTAAGATACTTAAAGATTCTTTTTACAGCTGTTAAGTGAGGTTCTCTTGGATCTGCTTGAAATCTTGCACAAAGACATGTAGCATACATGATATCAGGTCTACTAGCAGTTAGATAGAGTAGAGAGCCAATCATACCTCTGTAGTCAGTAATATCTACTGATTTACCGGTATCCTTATCCAGTTTTGTTGCAGTGGCCATTGGAGTGGATGCACTTGAACAATCTTGCATTCCAAATTTCTTTAGCAGGTTTCTGGTGTACTTGGTTTGACAAATAAAAGTGCCTTCCTCATTCTGCTTGACTTGAAGGCCCAGAAAATAGCTAAGTTCCCCCATCATACTCATCTGATATCTTGACTGCATTAGTTTGGCAAACTTCTTGCAAAGTTTGTCATTTGTAGATCCAAAAATGATATCATCAACATAAATCTGGAACAGAAGTAAGTCCTTTCCATGGTTGAGGTAGAACAGTGTTTTGTCTATTGTCCCTCTGTTGAATCCACTTTTCACAAGAAACTGAGCTAAAGTCTCATACCATGCTCTAGGAGCTTGCTTAAGTCCATAAAGTGCTTTGTCAAGTCTGTAGACATAGTCTGGATGTTTGGTATCTACAAAACCTGGAGGTTGTTCAACATATACCTCTTCCTCCAATTCTCCATTGAGAAAAGCACTTTTCACATCCATTTGAAAGACAGTAAACTTTTTGTGAGTAGCATAAGCCAAAAATATCCTTATGGCTTCTAACCTAGCAACTGGTGCAAATGTTTCATCATAATCAATTCCCTCCTGTTGAGAATATCCTTTTGCAACCAGCCTTGCCTTATTCCTTGTAATTATGCCATCACTGTCAGTTTTGTTTCTGAATACCCACTTTGTACCAACAACAGATCTATTCTTTGGTCTTGGTACTAGGGTCCAGACTTTGTTTCTTTTAAATTCATTCAACTCTTCCTGCATTGCTTGCACCCAATCAGCATCTTGAAGAGCTTCTTCCACTTTCTTTGGCTCAGTCTGAGAGAGAAAAGAATTGTAAAGACACTCATTTGAAGTACCTGTTCTAGTTCTGACACCTGCATCAGGATTTCCAATTATCAAATCAGGTGTATGTGATTTTGTCCACTTCCCTGCAGATGGAAGGTTTTCTCAAGAACTGGATGCTCCTCCATGATCCATGCTATCTTCATTTTCATTTTCTGATGCTCCCCCTGAAACTATGCTCTCTGAGTTGGATTCTTCAGTATTTAGAATTTCAGCACTATCAGAACTTGGCTTATCAGAACTTGACGAATCAGAACTTGAAGAGCCACATGCATGTTCGGATGTTTCTTGAGATGTGGTAGGATCTTGAGTATGCTCCCCCTGCATAGGTGCATCTTCCTTTAACGTAGTCACCACAGTTTCAATAACATCAGAGTTTAATCCATCAGAGTTTGCAGTATCAGGACTTAGACTGTCAGGATTTTCAGTATCAGAATATGAGTCTTCATTTTCAAATCTCAGCTGGTCATGGTCAACGAAATCTTTAAGACCAGTGATCTTCTTGTCATCAAAAGAGACATTGATAGATTCCATGACCACTTTTGTTCTCAAATTATAGACTCTGAAGGCTTTTGTGGAAAGTGGATATCCAACAAAGATTCCTTCATCAGCTTTTAGATCAAACTTTGATAGCTGTTCAGGATGAGTCTTGAAAACAAAACACTTGCATCCAAATACATGAAAATATTTCAGATTTGGCTTCTTTTTCTTCACCATCTCATATGGTATTTTTCCATGCTTGTTAATGAGTGTTGCATTTTGAGTAAAATAAGCAGTCTGCACAGCTTCAGCCCAGAAATAGGTTGGAAGCTTTGCTTCTTCAAGCATTGTACGTGCAGCTTCAATGAGAGTTCTATTCTTCCTTTCAACAACTCCATTTTGCTGTGGAGTTCCAGGAGCAGAAAATTCCTGCTTTATTCCATGGCTTTTGCAGAACTCTTCCATTATCAAATTCTTGAACTCAGTGCCATTATCACTCCTTAAAATTTTCACAGAATCTTTGACCATTTTATCCAGCTGTTTGACATGATCAATCAAGATAGATGCAGTTTCACTTTTTGTGTGCAAGAAATACACCCATGTGTATCTGGTGAACTCATCCACTATGACCAACGCATACTTCTTCTTTGCAATAGACATGACATTTACTGGACCAAATAAATCAACATGTATAAGATGATAAGGCTCAAGAATTGATGAATCAGTCTTGCTCTTGAATGAAGATTTTCTTTGTTTGGCTTTCTGACATGAATCACAAAGACCATCAGGAGCAAATACTGTGTTTGGCAATCCTCTCACAAGATCTTTCTTGACCAGTTCATTTATATTGTTGAAATTTAAATGAGAGAGTTTCTTATGCCAATTCCAGCTTTCTTCAATTGATGCTCTACTTAACAGACAGATTACAGAGCCATCAGTACTTGTTGAAAGCTTAGCTTCATAAATGTTACCACGTCTGTATCCTTTCAGAACAACTTTGCCTTTAGATTTACTCACAACTTCACAGTGTTCTTCAAAGAAATCAACATGATAACCTCTGTCACAGATTTGACTTATACTCAGTAGGTTGTGTTTAAATCCTGAGACCAGAGCTACTTGTTTAATTATGACATTTCCAAGATTGATATTGTCATATCCCAATGTTTTTCCAATGTTGCCATCTCCATAAGAAACACTTGGGCCAGCTTTCTCCACAAAGTCTGATAGCAGGGCCTTATTTCCAGTCATATGTCCTGAACATCCACTGTCCAGAACTAGAATATTTTTCCTGTTGCCCTGAAATCAAAAAGACCACTAATTATTAGTTTTAAGGACCCAGACTTGTTTGGATCCTTTGGCCTTATTAAGTTTGTTAACATTTGCAGCGGATTTAGCATCAGAGTTTATGTTAACATTTTTCTTATCAGAATTTACATTATCAGACTTTGAATCAGAATTTACACTAGAAGGAACAATGGAAACTTTCTTCAAAGAAGGTTTTACTTGATAATAATCATAGTACAAACTATGATATTCCTTACAAGTATAAATGGAATGCCATAAACTACCACAATGAAAACAAGGATTTTGTGGTTTGTATCTAATAGACTGACTCTTAACTCCTGATTTTGAAGGTAAGGAGTTAATATTCTTATTTTTCCTGCAAAAAGAAGCCAGATGGTTAGAACTTCCACAGTTATGACATGTTTTCCTAGGAGCATCAGGAACAGGTTTATAATCATTGCTTTTATTCATACCTTCCTTTCCATTCCTATTTTTCCTAGGTAATTTTACCTTGTTTGCATTCTTGACATCTTTCAGCTTATGCTTAAGCTGCTTCTTTGTCATTAAGCCTATGTTTACTTCAGCTGTCTTTTCCTGTTTTAGTTTATCAGAAGTTAATTCCTCTTTAACTTCTGATTTCTCATTATCAGACTTTACAGTTACAAACTTAACAGGTTTTAACTTTGGCTTTTGCTTAACAACAGGCTTAATTTCTTCAGTTCCTTTATCATTCTTATTCTCTCCATAACCTAAGCCCTCTTTTCAATTTTCACTACTTAGCAAATTTTGAGTTATTCTGCCGGAGTTAGTCCAAGTCCTGATTATCTCTCTTTCCTTTTCTAACTCAGTTTTTAGAGATTCATTCATTTTTAGCACTTCATCCCTTACATAAAAAGCATCATCTCTATCCTTCTGAGTTTGATGGAACATGACTAACTCTTTTTCTAAGAAATCATTCCTTTTCTTAAATGCAAGATTTTCAGAAGTTAATATTTCACATGTTAAAGTTTGGTCTCTATAGCTGACAAACATGGTTTTAAGATATCTTCTCAACTCATTAATATCATCAGTATGAAAAGCATAAGTAGTCCGAGGTACCTTTGTTTCAGCAGCTTCAGAACTGCTCTCAGCACTTTCTTTATCAGCATTTGCCATCAATGCATAGTTCTTCTCACTTTCAGAGTCTGAAGTGTCTGTCCAGCTTTTCTGCTTTGTGACAAGAGCCTTGCCTCTGTCACCCTTTACCTTCTTGCAGTCAGGAGATATGTGGCCTTTCTCACCACAGTTATAGCATTTAACATTGGTGTAATCTCCTCTGTCAGACTTTCCTCCTCTGCCTTCAGATCTTCTGAAATTCTTCTTATCAGAACTTATGCTTTTCTGGAAAACTTCTTTCCCTTCCTGAACTTCCTGTATGCAATCTTGGTGATTCCTTTCACCATAAGAGCACACAGCTTCATCATCTCCTCATCAGCATCAGTCTCAGGCAAGCTTTCAGAATCTGAGTCATCATCACTCTCAGAACTTGATGACTCAGTATCAGACTTTATGAAAAGAGCTTTACCCTTGTCTTTCTTTGAGGAAGCTGCTTTGGGGAATTCTTCTTCAGCCTTAAGAGCAACTGTCTTTGACTTTCCTCCTTTCCTCTTGCTTCTTCGTTCCATCTCCAGCTCATGAGTCTTGAGCATTCCATAGATTTCGTCAAGAGTTGTTTCATCAAGATTGTAGTTGTCTCTTATTGTCGTTGCCTTCAAATCCCAGCATTCAGGAAGAGCTAACAGGAACTTAAGGTTTGAATCTTCAAGATCATACTCTTTATCAACCAATGACAAATCATTCAAAAGTTTGACAAATCTATCATATAAATCATTCAATGACTCATTAGTCTTTGAGTCAAAGTGTTCATACTCTTGAGTGAGTATTGTCTTCCTGTTCTTCTTAATTGTGTCAGTTCCCTGACACCTTGTTTCCAGAACATCCCATATCTCCTTAGCAGTCTTGCAGTTGATTACCCTGTTTGACATTACATTATCAATGGCACTATGCAGTAAGTGTCGTACCTTAGCATCCTTAGCAATTGATGCTATGTCCTCAGCAGTATAATCACTCTTCTCCTTTGGTACGGTCATTGTTGCTTCACCTGCAACTGCAACAGCGAGTTTGGTTGGTTTGTGAGGACCTTCCTTGATTCTATCCAGGTATTCTGGATCTGTTGCTTCCAGGAACATGGTCATCCTTACCTTCCATATGGGATATTCAGATGGTCTCAGTATGGGGACTCTGATGGTCTCATACCGACTCTGAATTTATGTCTTTGGTGGTTCCTCAGTTGTGGTAGGCTTAGTTGGAGTTTCTGTGTCCGACATGATTGTGTTTGGATCTTTAACTGTATGTAAGTTAACAGATAGGCTCTTATACCAATTGTTAGGTCATACACACACACTGTAGAGGGGATGAATACAGTGTATAGTACACTCAAATCGAACTTTAAGAACTTAAGTAACTGAAAACAAACTTTATTGAAACAATAAACTCTGTTACAGTATGGAACTGTTACCTCTCAGTGATGAACAAATATCACGAGAGCTGCTAGGGTTACAATGAATAATCTTTTCTAATAATGATAACACTTATAGTGTAAACCCTATGTCTGTGTTTATATACTACACAGTTACAAGATAATCGCTAATTGATATGAAATATAATTCTGCTTCCTAAAATATATCAATCAGATATCTTTTCTTCCAAGTATTCCATTCTTCACGGAATTCCTTCTTCATGCATATCTCTTCTTATGTTTATCTCAATCTTCTTTCCTTTAATCAGCTACTGTCCTTATCTGATCGTCCTTCAGCACTTAAGTTCTGATATCTATCTTCTGATGATTATCTCCTGATAATATAAGTACTGATATCCTTAAGTCCTGACTTCCAGTATAAGTACTGATCAACAGTTAAGTACTGATTTATCCTGTTCACTGTAAGATCTGAAAGCTAAACATAAAACATATTAGCCATGACATTATCAAATATATCTAACATCCACTTTCCACAAAAGCCTTCAGAGTCTATAATTTGAGAACAAGAGTGGTCATGGAATCTATCATGTCTCTTTTGATGACAAGAAAATTACTGGTCTTGAAGATTTTATTGACCATGATCAGCTGAGATTTGAAAATGAAGACTCAAATTCTGATACTGAAAATCCTGACAGTCTAAGTCCTGATACTGTAAACTCTGATGGATTAAACTCTGATGGTATTGAAACTGTGGTAACTATGCCAAAGAAAGATGCACCTATGCAGGGGGAGCATACTCAAGATCTTACCACATCTCAAGAAGCATCAGAATATACATCTGGCTCTTCAAGTTCTGATTCGTCTAGTTCTGATAAGCCAAGTTCTAATAGTGTTGAAAATCTAAATTCTGAAGAATCCAACTCAGAGTGCATAATTTCAGGGGGAGCATCAGAAAATGAAATTGAAGACATCATGGATCATGGGGGAGCATTCAGTTTCTAGAGAAAACCTTCCATCTGCAAGGAAGTGGACTAAATCACATACACCTGATTTGATAATTGGAAATCCTGATGCAGGTGTCAGAACTAGAACAGGTACTTCAAATGAATGTCTTTACAATTCTTTTATCTCTCAGACTGAGCCAAAGAAAGTGGAAGAAGCTCTTCAAGACGCTGATTGGGTGCAAGCAATGCAGGAAGAGTTAAATGAATTTGAAAGAAACAAAGTCTGGACCCTAGTGCCTAGACCAAAGAATAGATCTGTTGTTGGTACAAAGTGGGTATTCAGAAACAAAACTGACAGTGATGGCATAATTACAAGGAATAAGGCAAGGCTGGTTGCAATAGGATATTCTCAACAGGAGGGAATTGATTATGATGAAACATTTGCACTAGTTGCTAGGTTAGAAGCCATAAGGATATTTTTGGCTTATGCTGCTCACAAAAAAGTTTACTGTCTTTCAAATGGATGTGAACAGTGCTTTTCTCAATGGAGAATTGGAGGAGGAAGTATATGTTGAACAACCTCCAGGCTTTGTAGATTCCAAACATCCAGATTATGTCTACAGACTTGATAAAACACTTTATGGACTTAAGCAAGCTCCTAGAGCATGGTATGAGACTTTAGCTCAGTTTCTTATGGAAAGTGGATACAACAGAGGAACAATAGACAAAACATTGTTCTACCTCAACCATGGAAAGGACTTACTTCTGGTCCAGATTTATGTTGATGATATCATTTTTGGGTCTACAAATGACAGACTTTGCAAGAAGTTTGCCAAACTGATGCAGTCAAGGTATCAGATGAGTATGATGGGGGAACTTAGCTAGTTTCTGGGCCTTCAAGTCAAGCAAAATGAAGAAGACACTTTTATTTGTCAAACTAAGTACACCAGAAACTTGCTGAAGAAATTTGGAATGCAAGATTGTTCAAGTGCATCCACTCCCGTGGCCACTGCAACAAAACTGGATAAGGATACTGGTAAATCAGTAGATATTACTGATTACAGAGGTATGATTGGCTCTCTACTCTATCTAACTGCTAGTAGACCTGATATCATGTATGCTACCTGTCTTTGTGCAAGATTTGAAGCAGATCCAAGAGAACCTCACTTAACAGCTGTGAAAAGAATTTTCAAGTATCTTAAGGGCACAGCTGATCTGGGATTGTGGTATCCTAGAGAATCAGATTTTTAAACTAATAGGTTACTCAGATGCAGATTTTGCAGGTTGCAAAATTGACAGGAAAAGCACAAGTGGAAGCTACCAATTTCTGGAGGCAGATTGGTTTCTTGGTTTAGCAAGAAATAAAAGTCAATTTCCACATCAACTGCAGAAGCAAAATATATTGCTGCAGGAAGTTGTTGTGCACAGATTCTTTGGATGAAGAATCAGTTACTGGATTATGGGTTAACATATTTCAAAATTCCTATTTACTGTGATAATCAAAGTGCTATTGCTATGACAGGTAATCCAGTTCAACACTCTATGACAAAGCACATCGGTATCAGGTACCACGTCATCAGGGAACATATAGATGAAGGTATAGTGGAGTTGCACTTTGTTCCAACAGATATCAACAACTAGCAGATATCTTTACAAAACCATTGTGTGAAGCTACCTTACAAGATTGGTAAATGAAACTTGGAATTGGTTTCAGGTTCTTTTTTCTAAATTGTTTAGTTTTGTTCTGTTGCATCAGACTTATGATCAGTATTTACAGAATTTAATCTCTTTATGTATTCTGTACTTAATTAAAAAAATGTGTTTAAATACTGACTGTTGTCTGATATATGTTTCTAAACTCTGATAAGGGATATGTCTGTTTAAGTAACTATTCAATCCTATGAGGATAACTGTTCTAGATGCTGAACTAGTAGTCTTCAATAAACAAGGGATCCCATGTAAGAAGTAATTATTTCTGTGGAATTTATTGACACAAGCAAAATTCTGATAATTGAGCTTAGTTGAGTTTACTTTGTCTATCTTATTACTAAGTCACAAACTAGAATAATGCTACTCATCTGTTAAGTTCTGATGCTAGTAAATCTGTTGAATGTACTAAGTGCTGATAAACCTCACTTATCAAAAGAAAAAGCAAAAGAATCAAGGATTAAAATCAGGTACTCCTTTGAGATCTAGAGTAAAAATGTGGAAGGGAAGACCCAAGTGCATTGCTGGTATTAAGTAATATGCATCAGAAAAGCAAATAATATATTTTCTTGGTGACTTTTCACACTCTATGATTACTGAAGAAATACTCTGATAACAGCATAAATTCTGATGAGCAGTCGTGACTCACTTACACTGAGAAGCCACTGTAAATGGAATTCAAAAAGATGCATAAAATTCACACAATAGTTGAGGTGGACTCATGCATGAACTCATTCAACAGTAGGTTTCAGAATAATGACAGCTCTTTAGCAAAGTGTTAGTTATGCCTTATTTCTAAGATGTACTGAAGTGAATCAGACTTTACTCTTTGTCTGATATTTAGCATAATGCACACACTAATCACTCCATATGAATGATGAAAATTACTGTGGTGATCTATGTTGTTTTAGATGAACAGTCATTATTTCACATTGCACAAATTCCGAGGACACGTTCTGATTACATATTCTGATGATTAAGTTCTGAAGAATATAAATCAGAATTTGTGAGAGGACTTACTAAGATAGGCATTTCTTTTTCAAGTTAAGAAATTATGTTCTGATGACTGTTAAGTACTGATATAAGTCTAAGTTCTGATATTAACGTATGATTCCTTACTTGACTTAATTGTGGATAAAATTTGGAAACAGTCTCAGTTTAAACCTGAAATGTTGAAGTGGAAGATTAATTGTAATAACCCCAATTTTTGGGAAATTTTTGAAACCCTTATGATAGTGTTTTTGCTGAATGAGAAAACTTTTCATGCCACACTATGTAGGGGTTCTGATATGGATATTCTGAGATTTTATT